>NC_088643.1:58940046-59193681 GCF_964019385.1 Sycon ciliatum | reverse complement strand
TATCACACTTCACACTGTGCACATAGCTGAGGGCTTCCAGGCTCTCACACGTAAGCATCTACCCCCTGCCGGTATACTTCTAACTGCTGACATGACGCACAGAACACAGCACCTGTATTGCTGAATTTGTATTTAGTGGGCATCTGGTTGTTGGGGAAGCTCATAGTTATCCTGGACAATAATCCTGTCTCATTGGTGGCAGCGGTGGGATTCCAACACACACCCTCGGAGAGACTGGAGCGGAGGATAAGGAGTTCCGGGCTCGCATGATTATGCAACAGCTCTGGGGGAACTGCTACCGCCGCTAAGCCAGGACAAGAACAAAGATGCCCTCAAGGATGATGAGGAGGTTATGAAGCTGCTGAAGACACGGTATGGCCACACTAGGGCCTGGGTGGCCTTTTGAAGAACCGTTCCAGGAAGGGAGAGAAACAACTCCAGCTTTCCTCAGGTGTCTCCAACAGCTGGTCGGCACGGCATTCCCGAACCTCTTGGGCGCGGCTCGGCGGGAGAGTATTATCAAAGTTCGTGCGCAGTGTACGGGACCAACGGCTGAAGGAAGAACTGCAGGTGTTCGACTTCATCAAGGAGGAGTCAAGCACGACCAAGGCGTGTGAGGAAGTGCTGTCCAAAGCGACAAGGCTCGAGTTGTGTTGGCGGGCAGCCGAGGACAGTATGACCAGACGGCCGAGCGCAAACATCCTGCAGACAGACGTGATAATGAATGAGCTAAGGGCCCAAGTCACGGAGCTGAGGGAACAAGCCACTGCACTGCGCACAGATGCCACTTGGACACCACAGACAGGGAGATGGCCAGGACCCGGCAATTGGAAATGCTGGTACTGCGGGTCACAGAACCACCGAGGCGGCTGGCGGGACTGCCCATCGAGGAAGCAGGAGGCACCAACCTGGAGGCCACGGGCACAGGCCGAGCAGCGTACAAGCCGGAAAGATTTTCGGTAAAGCCCCATCTGACCAGGCCGAAGGGCGGCGGTAGCAGAGGGCTGCAGACTGAGTCAAGGACCCAGTACATGCAGGGATCGCGACGGAGTCAGTTGGCGCGTGCCCAGATGGCAGGTCAGGAGGTGAGCATGCTCCTGGACACCGGCGAAGACGTCAGCTTGATCAGCAGGGCACACCTCAGCGAACACCAGAAGCAGCATACACAGTCAAAATCATAGTCAAACCCAAGAGCTGTGTCTGGCAACAAGGTCAAGATGGAGGGCGTGCAACGGATGACGGTTCGAGTGGGCAAGATCATCGTCGCCAGCCACCCCTTGCATGTAGTAACTGACCTGGTGGTACCCATGATTGGAGGTGCAGACTTCTCGAGCCAGCTGGGCAAGAAAACCTGGTCGAACAACACACTGATCATGCAGGGACACCACCTGAAACTGGAAGCAGTGTATCGCAACTCTCGTCCTCTGGACCGAGGACACCGGCCAACAGGAGTGTGTAGGGTCATGGTGCAGGACACTATCAAGGTCAAGCCAGGCGAGGAGGCTGTTGGCTGTTGCTATTGGTGACCGTGTGAGAATCAAGCTCCAACCTGGACAGCGCACGAACGCGCTTCACGCACACAAGTCCGACTTTTATGCAGTTGTGCACAGGATGAACAATACCTATCTTGCGAAGCCGTGCGGCCCCAATGCCTTGCTGCAGGCCACAGCGCCACTACCATGAGCTGGAGGCCACACACCCTCAGCGGTTGAGCTGGGAGCACGATAGCAGCACCTAGGAAACGGGGACGGAGGGGGGGGGGGGTGGAGCTTGACGTCCTTCCTTCAAGTGGAGCTGCCCCCGGCAGGAGACAACCCCGATTTGCAGGAGTGGAAGAGTTGGACGGGCAACCAAGTTTCTGAAAGTAAACCCCCGGTGGGTCCGGTATGAGCCAAGCTCGGCCAGTAGTGGTGCGGAAGCGGACGCGTCAGACGGTAAACGAGTACTGGGGAAGTCTGACTCTGACCTGTACGGCTCGGTGGCAAGCCAGGCAGATCACATGACCGCTGGATGGGACGCCGGCTGTCAGGATAACGCTTTTTTTGAGTCAGCATGGCTGTCCGCCTGCATTTGGAGTTGGTATCCATATTGTTGAGTTTGAGTGGGGAAGTGTGAGGGGTGTGCTTTACATACCTCTCATTTGACACTTTACACATATCACACGTCACACTGTACACACCGCTATCCCAGGCTATCACATGTAAGCGCCTACCCCCTACCGGTAGACCTCTAACTGCTGACATTATGCACAGCATATAGCACATAGCACCTATAAGCCGGAACTTGTATTTAGTGGGCTTCTGGTTGTTGGGGAAGCTCATAGTTATCCTGGACAATAATACCGTCACATTTCACACTGTGCACATAGGGCTTCCAGGCTCTCACACGTAAGCATATACCCCCTGCCGGTATACCTCTAACTGCTGACATGATGCACAGAACACAGCACCTGTATTGCTGAATTTGTATTTAGTGGGCATCTGGTTGTTGGGGAAGCTCATAGTTATCCTGGACAATAATACTGTCTCATTGGTGGCAGCGGTGGGATTCCAACCCACACCCCCGGAGAGACTGGAGCGGAGGATAAGGAGTTCCGGGCTCGCATGATTATGCAACAGCTCTGGGGGAACTGCTACCGCCGCTAAGCCAGGACAAGAACAAAGATGCCCTCAAGGATGATGAGGAGGTTATGAAGCTGCTGAAGACACGGTATGGCCACACTAGGGCCTGGGTGGCCTTTTGAAGAACCGTTCCAGGAAGGGAGAGAAACAACTCCAGCTTTCCTCAGGTGTCTCCAACAGCTGGTCGGCACGGCATTCCCGAACCTCTCGGGCGCGGCTCGGCGGGAGAGTATTATCAAAGTTCGTGCGCAGTGTACGGGACCAACGGCTGAAGGAAGAACTGCAGGTGTTCGACTTCATCAAGGAGGAGTCAAGCACGACCAAGGCGTGTGAGGAAGTGCTGTCCAAAGCGACAAGGCTCGAGTTGTGTTGGCGGGCAGCCGAGGACAGTATGACCAGACGGCCGAGCGCAAACATCCTGCAGACAGACGTGATAATGAATGAGCTAAGGGCCCAAGTCACGGAGCTGAGGGAACAAGTCGCTGCACTGCGCACAGATGCCACTTGGACACCACAGACAGGGAGATGGCCAGGACCCGGCAATTGGAAATGCTGGTACTGCGGGTCACAGAACCACCGAGGCGGCTGGCGGGACTGCCCATCGAGGAAGCAGGAGGCACCAACCTGGAGGCCACGGGCACAGGCCGAGCAGCGTACAAGCCGGAAAGATTTTCGGTAAAGCCCCATCTGACCAGGCCGAAGGGCGGCGGTAGCAGAGGGCAACAGCTGCAGACTGAGTCAAGGACCCAGTACATGCAGGGATTGCGACGGAGTCAGTTGGCGCGTGCCCAGATGGCAGGTCAGGAGGTGAGCATGCTCCTGGACACCGGCGAAGACGTCAGCTTGATCAGCAGGGCACACCTCAGCGAACACCAGAAGCAGCATACACAGTCAAAATCATAGTCAAACCCAAGAGCTGTGTCTGGCAACAAGGTCAAGATGGAGGGTGTGCAACGGATGACGGTTCGAGTGGGCAAGATCATCGTCGCCAGCCACCCCTTGCATGTAGTAACTGACCTGGTGGTACCCATGATTGGAGGTGCAGACTTCTCGAGCCAGCTGGGCAAGAAAACCTGGTCGAACAACACACTGATCATGCAGGGACACCACCTGAAACTGGAAGCAGTGTATCGCAACTCTCGTCCTCTGGACCGAGGACACCGGCCAACAGGAGTGTGTAGGGTCATGGTGCAGGACACTATCAAGGTCAAGCCAGGCGAGGAGGCTGTTGGCTGTTGCTATTGGTGACCGTGTGAGAATCAAGCTCCAACCTGGACAGCGCACGAACGCGCTTCACGCACACAAGTCCGACTTTTATGCAGTTGTGCACAGGATGAACAATACCTATCTTGCGAAGCCGTGCGGCCCCAATGCCTTGCTGCAGGCCACAGCGCCACTACCATGAGCTGGAGGCCACACACCCTCAGCGGTTGAGCTGGGAGCACGATAGCAGCACCTAGGAAACGGGGACGGAGGGGGGGGGGGGTGGAGCTTGACGTCCTTCCTTCAAGTGGAGCTGCCCCCGGCAGGAGACAACCCCGATTTGCAGGAGTGGAAGAGTTGGACGGGCAACCAAGTTTCTGAAAGTAAACCCCCGGTGGGTCCGGTATGAGCCAAGCTCGGCCAGTAGTGGTGCGGAAGCGGACGCGTCAGACGGTAAACGAGTACTGGGGAAGTCTGACTCTGACCTGTACGGCTCGGTGGCAAGCCAGGCAGATCACATGACCGCTGGATGGGACGCCGGCTGTCAGGATAACGCTTTTTTTGAGTCAGCATGGCTGTCCGCCTGCATTTGGAGTTGGTATCCATATTGTTGAGTTTGAGTGGGGAAGTGTGAGGGGTGTGCTTTACATACCTCTCATTTGACACTTTACACATATCACACGTCACACTGTACACACCGCTATCCCAGGCTATCACATGTAAGCGCCTACCCCCTACCGGTAGACCTCTAACTGCTGACATTATGCACAGCATATAGCACATAGCACCTATAAGCCGGAACTTGTATTTAGTGGGCTTCTGGTTGTTGGGGAAGCTCATAGTTATCCTGGACAATAATACCGTCTCGCCATGTGAACAGGAACCTAAACTCAGGTAAGAGATGGACAATGGCAAAGATCAACAATGTTTCATATGCAAGTGATGGGCACGCATACCAGAAGATGTAGCGGAATGAGGACCTTGACCCACAAACATGGCAACTGACGCCCGCTTGCGCACTAAGTTCGGCGATGGCGCTCTTGTGCTCTGAAGACAATCAAGGAGAACAGACACACCAAGAGTATACTAATCACGAAGTGTGCAGCACAGACCTCTGCTGATGCATGCATGCATCGACGGCATTCTAAAACTACCCATTAGGACCCATGCTCTCGTGTATGCCGGGAGCACTGTTGGGTGCTGGGGTACCATTCTCACAGTGCAAGTAAGTTGTAAGAAGCGGAGAACTTAGGGAAATCGATACGGGCCACGGCCGTGCACAGAAGCTCGGATGGAACGAGAACCGCAGGCGGGCATTGAAACATAGCAAGCACACAATGATCTGACAAGGCCGGAGTGGAGCATTTTTGTCAGGCATTATCAGTGACACTCCAGGGCCGGCGCCACTGGTACGGCCGGTACGGCTATGGCGGTACCAACTTCCCAAAAAGTCGGGCCACGTGGAACGTCCAAAATCGGGAAGAAAAAATTTCGATATATGATTTTGTACAGGGAGTCATCCAGAGTGCAGGATTTGCCGTCTAAATTCCAAAAAAATTGGGGGAGGACCCCCAGACCCCCCCCCCCTAAAGATGGCCCTTCAGCCGCTCCGCGGAAGCCGCCTCCGGCACTGCACTCTGCAGGTTCTAACTTGACCGCATAGGGAGAGAGTTGCAGCGATTTCAAACCCAATGCATGTACAATATCATAGTCCTAGCCACAGAGAGCGAGACTGAACGCAACAACACTGACAGAGATTAGGTGCGGTGAAACAGCACTCTTTCACCACAGCATCAACCTTATTACGCCTTCTCATGCCGTGAAATGATCTGACTCTGAAAAATGCAAGTTGGGCAGCGGAACCGTACCTTCAGCGAAGGCGCTCTTCGTAACTTTGTACCAAACCCCACGTTGGGTACAAGAGTTGGTGCGTTGGTGGCACCTAGTGAAGCTCGGTGTATTCTCTTTGCGGTAGTCTTGTTGAGAGCTGGCTGCGGTACTCGGCTGCTTGTAGCTGTAGATACACTGCTGCTGCTGCTGCTTGTGAGACCTGCTGATTCAACATCCTCCAACGGCGGCTGTGGAGCAGCCATGGCAGTCGACACCCTGCCGACAGGACCTCCACGCCTGTGTGCCACAGAATAGATTGATTGTACACACACGTGTGCATGTTACACAAACACACACACACACACACACATACAAACACACACAAACACACACACATTGCAACAAATGGCCAAAATGAAAAAAAAACATGGCAGCAATCACCACTCCAGTGATAAAATGCGGGACTCCTCGTAGCACACAGACCCGTTCGGAATGGTCCAGTGACCGCAAGATACAGTCAAACCTCTTTAGGACGAATTTCAAGGGACTGAACAAGTTTGTTTGTCTTATCTGAAGTTCTTCTTATCCAGATCTGACAAAAATATTGATATGCATATCATCCGGATTGTATTCATATGAAGGTGCATGCTGTGGCACATGTGAAGCAGGGAGTACATGTAGTACTACCGCGACTCCCTGATATGAAGCATTCACCTAGCAACAATGCATTTCATAGCATAAGCCAGCAACAGGTAAGAACGTGCAATGAATTCATGACAGCATGGCCTCCGCCTTGTACAGTAACATGCTGCCGTTTTGCCCGCACAAGAGGCCTCAACTACTCAGTATCGAAGGAAAAAAAACTACAGCCAGGAAAAAAACTACAGCCAGGAAAAAAACTACAGCCAGTGCACACAGATGGACCGAAAGTTTGTACTACGCCCTGATTTTGTTCAAATCACGCTTGAAAGTGGTTCGTCTTCATCAAAGTTCGCCGTACAGGAGTTCGTCGTGAACAAATCATTTTGACTTGATTTGATGCCTGGCCAACCAGGATTGGCCTTAGTTCATTCCATTATACTAATGGAAAAGTTCGCCTTATCAGTGTTTGTCCTAAAGAGGTTTGACTGTACTCCAAAATCCAATGTTTCGTAGTTTGCACCTGTAATAGGGTAGCCATGTATACCCATAGGCATGTGTATGTTTGGCAAAGGGATACACTCCCCATTCCGGACCATCACAACAAGTTCTTCAAGTTGGCACGTGGTAGTCGCCCCGGGACAGCACCGCTCGATCATTGCAAACCAGCTTTCGTCAGTTCTGGACCTCCGGAAATCCTGCTCATGTTTCTCAACCGCCATCTGCGGCCTACAACATCCCGGTCCTTCGCGCGAGCCACTCCGACTGCTCTTGGTAACCGTGATCTGCAATCATGGCACGCCCTCAGTCAGCATCCAGTCCACACCTACTGAACTGCAGTAGCGCAAGACACTTGCATGTGCCACACAGTGCACTCTCAGCATGCTCTACGTGTCGTTGTTAGTCGGCACAGTATTGCTATTTCTGGCTACCATGATTACGTCGCTCCTATTTATACAAGAATACAAATGTGTGTATGTTTATGGGACCGTCATATTCATGTATGTGACCCACGTGACTAGTTTTGGCAGTGAGCAACAAGCAACAAGTACTGAGTCGTACCCCACCGACTCCTGGTGTGCACAGTGCAGTGTGAAAACGGTCTAACATACACTGTACCAGCAACACTAGGATTTTCAAATAAGCAGGGTGCATGGCCCGGTCCGGTATACCACGATACGCTAATAATTATCATGGCAGCCTCAAGCTACCTTCACTCTGTCCCGGCCGGAAATCCAGCAATTACACAACAATCTAGCGGAAATAATTACCTTTTTTCGCTACCAGCATCTAGTAGGCTGTTACGATGCAGCGAGCTCAGATGGTCAAAGCTGCCACGGCGAACCATTCTGTTGGACGACTGCCAAGGCCGTTCACGGCTTACAGCTGGAGCCGGCATTGGTTGGAGTTGTACCTCCGGCTGTTGCGCTAGCGGGGGAGCTGGTGACGTTGAACTGAGGCTCGTGGCTCTGGAAGATTGCTCACCTCCGCTGGTACTGGTTCTGTCTTGCCCATTTTTACTGGCCAGCTCTTGATGTTGCTGGGGATCTTGCTGTGGCGAGGACATCATGAAGGCGCGCTACACTCACACTGTCAATCAAATAATTCAAATTCGGACTGGAAGATCCCAAGTACTAGAGTTAGCCTATGGAGCGGGTGCTCCGCAGCTCGCTAATCTCGTTTCTCTGTTATGGTATTGCTTCTACTGCTAGTTATTTTAGTAGTGGAATAAAGCACACAAAGTCACAATCACCTAAACACAAACTGGCACCATGATCATTGAACTACTTGAACTGAGTTGAAGTGAAGAAGACACCACAACTAACTGGTCATGTTACTACTGACTGTAGTGTAGTCTGTAGTCTAGATCTACAGAGTACAGTGTAGATCTCCTGCACCGCGTACACTGGTACATGGCATAATCATTCAGCCTTTTTCAGGATATCGAATTATGGCACGAAGAGAGAAAAAAATAGTCATTTTTGTGTAAAAGTGGCGGGAGGCTGCCCGACCGTGACTGCGGCGTTGCTAGGCGCACCTGTCGTCACTGTTTGATGAGGCGAAGGACTAAAGGGACCGTCACTTAATTTTTGCCGACTACCCGCCAAAAAAATCTTTTCGTTTCACGTGCCAGACACGTCCGCTAGCGCGTACGACTCGCGCTCGCCCGCCCTATAGCCAGTATAGGCTAGCGCTACCTTTCACGTCAAGCAATCTGTTCACGCCACATGGCTGGATTGGATAGCGCGTACATGCAGACATGATTGAAGACTTGCAAAATCAATTTTTTTACAAGTCCAGGCGCTAGGCGCTAGGCCTAGGCAGTACTAATGCCCAAAGGCTAAAATGCCCAGGCAGCTGACTTTATTTTCGGAGAAACACTACTCATTGTAGTAAAAAGTAACAATGAATAGCGACATCATCTAGGAAGGATCGCTACCTTAACGCAAAGGAAAGGCCTTGCGCGGCTGCTCTACGAAGTGTTGAAGAAAGACTCATCAAAGTTAGTTGGTGGACGAACAACTCGCTGGCGCCGGAAAACTTGGCCCCCAACGATGGTGTTTGGTGAATCATCAAGCATAATGTCTTGTACTTAAGTTGTAGCAGTGTTCACCGAGGAAGGAGAACGCTCTAGCCGCTGCTGTTGTCCATTTCATCCACGTTGGGCGTTAGCTGCACCGCGCCTATTGTGTTTTAGTATTCCATGGACACACATTAGCATTCAGAGCGATTGTGGAGCCACAATTTACTTCACACAGCGTTGTATTGTCCACGAGCGCAAACTTCATTATCAGCAGTAACTGTTACTCTTCATCCTACATGTACTAGTAGATTTGGAGTATACACGGCCTTGTCATGACAGTGACAGCTCTACAGAGTGTTCAAGTGAGAAACATTAATTTCAATTGTTGGTGGACGAATAAATGGCTGGTTCCGAAAAACGCGGCCTGCACCGATGGTGTTTGGTGGATCATCAAACAGGGTGACCAGCAGTGTTCACCGAGGAAGGAGAATGCACTCGCCACCACTCCGATTCATCCAAGTGGGCGTTAGCTGCGCCGCGCCTATTGTGTTTTAGTATTTCATGGACGCACACTAGCGTTCTCAGCGATTGTGGAGCCACAACATATCTTCATGCGGCGTTGCACTGTCCAAGAGCAGAAACGTCAGCAGTGACCCATCATCATACATGTAGATTTGGAGTATACACACCATGCGCCAATGGGCCTTGGCACAACAGCGGCAGCTCTACGGAGTGTTCAAGTGAGAAACATTTGTTTCGACTTTTGGTGGACGAACAAATCGGTGGTGCCGAAAAACGTGGCCTGCGCCGATGGTGTTTGAACCATCGAGGGCTCCGGAAGCAGCAGCTGAGCCAGATCAGCCAGTCTTGCCAACTCTCAGTTGCCGGACTCCGTGCTGCAGCTAGCAGCACTGGCACCAGCCGGAAATATTTTTCCGCCGATACCCGTTACTTCCAGTTCTGTCAAGGGCATGACTGGAATCCATTGCCAGGTGATGACTTTTTACTTTATGTGTTATTTTGCTGCCGAGTTGTTCAGAACTTTTCAGCCCCGATCTGTCCATGTCTACATGTCGGCCATCCGCAAACTTCAGGTGGAAGTTGGCTTTACCTACCCGTCGGGCCCAATGACTCTCCTCGCAAGGTTCCTGTCGGGCATCAACAGGTCATCATCGACACAGCGTCATCGCCTGCTGATAACCACTCAACTTCTCAGGGAGATTAGCCGGCATGTTGCCTTTCCACGGATGTGGCACCCGCGGCTCATGACAAGGCCATGCTAAGGGCAAACTGACTGCTTGATTTTAGCTTTACATAACCGCAGTCAGTCCAGCACAATACGCCAATCGTATTTCACTATAACTCGCGTGTCATAATTGGGGATATGGGCTGCTCGGCCCTATATCCCTGATATGCCAAATAGACGAAAAGTGTGTTCTGAGCCTGTATCGCGTATAATAGGTTCATCGTAAAACAAATAATAAAAGTCTTAAAAATCAGGGTTCACGTGACACTCGGGTTCCAGCCAAGTTTTCCGCATCCGCAGGAACGCTACCCCCCCCCCCCCCTCTTGAATCATAGTATAGTGGACTCTGCAATGAACAGATTATGAAACTCCCTGCAGATTTACTACGGTCATCTCTGGTGACTGGTCTTGGGGCACCGTGGAAGCTGTGACTGGTTGCCAAGTTTAGTTTTGTGACTGATCATGGGGCATTTGTGACTACTTCGAAGCACAGCTCTGATTGATCACAGAGTCTTACTGTTGTGAATATTTATATCGATTGAGAAGTCAAGCAGCCACGGGGCGCTGGCCTTGCAGCTGTGAGTATGCATACGGTACATATTCACATGACTATTGTATGCTGGACACTGCTGGTCCATTGTTGCAGTGTGTAAGTGAACTGCAGAACCTATTCCGTGATGAAACACCTACTCTTGAAAGACTGAATGTTTGAGCTAATAGTCTTTTACTTCACTCTCATGCTGCTCATATAATTATACCATACGCCAGAAGACCCTAAGTAAAGTTAGTTCTAAGATTTTGTGGACCATGTGACCATGTGGTACTTTCACTCTACAGTTAAGTCAACCTCTTCGTCAACACACAGGGTTTTCCTCAGACACAAGCGAATGGTTTACTCCACTCTGGAGAAGAACACAGTTTGCTCTCTCGAACACCAACCGCAGATGACTACGGAATGTAGGAAGTGCAACAACTGCTAGAATATTGAACTGTCGTCCACACAAAACAAATAAAGACAACTGAAAACCAAAACACATGCAACTGCCAACATGCATGTAACAGCAAATGCAAGCCAGAACTACAGACTCCGCGCAGGGAGGAACAGGGGAAACAGAGGTAACGCTTCTGACTCCGAGAGCTTCGAATAGCAGTGGACAAAACAATACATCAACCTTACGTGTCACCTTGCGCTACCGCAAACGAACACCTATGGATGCACAGTGCAGCACAGACTCAGTGCATGCACGGTGTAATAACTGGAGTACATGTAAACCGACAACGGTCACCTTGCACCCTATGCAGTAAAATACATAGGCTTGACGTGAAAGGTAACGCGGGCGAGCGCGAGTCGTACGCGCTCGCGGACGTGCCTGACACGTGAAACAAAAAGATTTTTTTGGCGGGTAGTCGGCAAAAATTAAGTGACGGTCCCTTTAGTCCTTCGCGTTCGGCGAAGAACTAAAGGGACCGATTCAGGGCAGATCGTGACATGATGGTGACTCTGATTGGTGACCCATGCGAGAACAGACATTACACTTGCGGGTGGCCTTGCACTGAGTTGACCGGTGCCCTGTGCGCAAACACACAAAGCAACGCTTCTGTTCAATCAGTTATTCTTTCCGCTGTGCTACTGTTGTGTATTTCGCGCAGTCACCACACACCATGCTTGATGTTTCAAGCACCATCGGCGCAGGCCACGTTTTTCGGCACCGACGATTTGTTCGTCCACCAAAAGTCGAAACAAATGTTTCTCACTTGAACACTCCGTAGAGCTGCCGCTGTTGTGCCAAGGCCCATTGGCGCATGGTGTGTATACTCCAAATCTACATGTATGATGATGGGTCACTGCTGACGTTTCTGCTCTTGGACAGTGCAACGCCGCATGAAGATATGTTGTGGCTCCACAATCGCTGAGAACGCTAGTGTGCGTCCATGAAATACTAAAACACAATAGGCGCGGCGCAGCTAACGCCCACTTGGATGAATCGGAGTGGTGGCGAGTGCATTCTCCTTCCTCGGTGAACACTGTTGGTCACCCTGTTTGATGATCCACCAAACACCATCGGTGCAGGCCGCGTTTTTCGGAACCAGCCATTTATTCGTCCACCAACAATTGAAATTAATGTTTCTCACTTGAACACTCTGTAGAGCTGTCGCTGTCATGACAAGGCCGTGTATACTCCAAATCTACATGTAGGATGAAGAGTAACAGTTACTGCTGATAATGAAGTTTGCGCTCGTGGACAATACAACGCTGTGTGAAGTAAATTGTGGCTCCACAATCGCTCTGAATGCTAATGTGTGTCCATGGAATACTAAAACACAATAGGCGCGGTGCAGCTAACGCCCAACGTGGATGAAACGGACAACAGCAGCGGCTAGAGCGTTCTCCTTCCTCGGTAAACACTGTACAAGACATTATGCTTGATGATTCACCAAACACCATCGTTGGGGGCCAAGTTTTCCGGCGCCAGCGAGTTGTTCGTCCACCAACTAACTTTGATGAGTCTTTCTTCAACACTTCGTAGAGCAGCCGCGCAAGGCCTTTCCTTTGCGTTAGGGTATCGATCCTTCCTAGATGATGTCGCTATTCATTGTTACTTTTTACTACAATGAGTAGTGTTTCTCCGAAAATAAAGTCAGCTGCCTGGGCATTAGTAGTACTGCCTAGGCCTAGCGCCTAGCGCCTGGACTTGTAAAAAAATTGATTTTGCAAGTCTTCAATCATGTCTGCATGTACGCGCTATCCAATCCAGCCATGTGGCGTGAACAGATTGCTTGACGTGAAAGGTAGCGCGGGCGAGCGCGAGTCGTACGCGCTCGCGGACGTGTCTGGCACGTGAAACGAAAAGATTTTTTTGGCGGTACCGGGTAGTCGGCAAAAATTAAGTGACGGTCCCTTTAGTCCTTCGCGTTTGATGAGTCCTCTCAACCGCATCCGTCAATGACCGTCATCATGGTCATTCCAGCCTACGGCCCCAGGTACGTTCCCGCCGCGCCGGCTCCTAGAAAAAGGACCTAGATCCTATGCCCAGTCAGCCCGACTCACTGACACATGACATGGTACCCAGCCCAGGCCAGGTAGATCTACATGTACCATGATCTACTGAGTAGATCTACTGAGTCTGTCTGTCGTGGACATGGAAATCCGGTCGCTCGTCTAGCGGCCCCAGGGCGCTGGCCATGCAGCCGTTGGTAAGCAGTACACGCATATGTTGGCTGGGTGGGATATCATTATGGTGGGTTCATCCGGCTGGAGAATCAGATCAGTCATGGAGGTCTCAGCGAGTAGTGCAGTGCAATGCCATTATAGAAGTTTCCCTGAACGCCGATTAGGCCAAGTCAGGGTCTGGGGGTCGCATAAAGGTTTATATGGCTCCCTCAGTCCCTGGGCCAAGTCAAGGGCCTGGGGACATGATATGGGTGGCCTGGCGTCTGAACTGGATATCGAACAGTCAGACCAAGGGAGCTGCACAGCATGAGAAAATAGGTACCGTATTTTACCGGTTGTAAGTCGACCCCGGTTATAGGTCGACCCCCATATCCGGAGGTCTCAATTCTGCGTTTTAAAGTTTTCATCCAACGAAGCACTACTAACCACTCCCTGCTACTAACACATCAACAAGTCATGTAAACATTCCTTATTGGAGAGTAAAACTTCCGAATCCTTGAAAAAAGCCAATAAACTGGCAAAAATGTGTACACATGGTGCTCTCGTGCATGCAGTCCACGTCATTTTTTGTAAGATACTGATAGTTCCCGGTTATAAGTCGAACTCCGGTTGTAAGTCGACCCCCACCCTTTCTCCTTCTATTTTAAGTCGTGAAAGGTCGACTTACAACCGGAATAATACGGTATGTATCCGGCAGGAGTTACTGCCCGCATTGTCCTGTGCACTGTACAGGCGTGGGAAACGTAATCGTGTTCTGTACAAAGAATATGCCTACAGTAGATTAATGCAGGCGCTGGCGGGCACCTCTAAATCTTTCCGATCAAGCCCAACGTGCCATTTTATTTAAAAATTGAAAAAGATCAACCGATACATAATCACGCATGAACATCGGGGAAGGTAGACTTGCATCCAAAGTTTGGATTGACCTTAGTACTGAGGTGGAAAGCCGCAAAATTATGGAAAGCCGCTCGTGCCTTGATCCGTCACACGATCTAGCAAAGCATTGTTCCGTATAAATTACATGTATTATTTGCAAACTTTGAATTCGAAAGCTATGTACAAGCTATGTACATTTTCCAGTGGGAGTTTACCAGGATTAGCAGTCTACGTTTAGATCCAATTTAATTGTCTCAACTTCAACAAGGACTTGGGTTAAAAAGAAATGAAAGATAACGTTATAATGGGGGGGGGGGGGGGGTAGAACTCAAGAAAGGGAGTATGCATCAATTTACTCTTGTCAACGGCGGTACCTTCAAACGAGAGACTGTTGTCTCAGCATGCATGTAAGCGTTGGAGCAAATCCAACTGGTCTTTGCTCGTGGCCAAGTTTCCTATTCCGTAGACGCGCCTCCCCAGCAGTGGCATTGGCACCATACTGGGTACATCAGGCAGCTCCATGTCATCATCTTCTGTCACCATTACTATCGGAATCACTTTTGAGCTCTCATTTGCCGGTTTGCCCATGCACACGCGGAGGAGATTGATTTCCCACGAGGTCAGTCTTGTCGGTGGTTGTAGCACGGACCAGCCTGTCGAGTGCTCAGCACAGTCTGTGGCCCAAACATCGGCATATGACTCACTGCAAACGGCCAGCACGTAGCGACTGGATGTGATGCCTCTCTCGACAAAGAACTGCGGACTGCAAGCCACCTCGTTTGTGTAGTAGAAGTCTGCCACGACGGCTATGCCATTCTCGTGTAGCCAATCGGAGAGCTGTGTCACTCTCAGTCGATGTTGCGGGCTGGATCTTGAGTAAGAGATGTAAACATGTGAACGATGGCTGGCAATGGGAGGAGGTGTGATAGGTGGTGGCAGTGGGCCGCCATGGCCGCAGCTGGGTGGCGGATACCCAAAGTCAGGACTGAGGTGCTCTTCATCGGCGCTTGTTGATAGCTCTGCAGATATCCAAGGCAAAGTGTGCACAGGGCACTTGATTATTACGGTTCTTGCACAGATTCAAAAATAAAATTTAGCATTTTGACCATTTACTTAACCTTTTGAGCCCACACCCATTGAAAACCTCTGCCACTTCACTCTATGCGAGCAAACTTGATATCAAAATATCAAACGATTCTTTCATGTATCCTGAGCACAGAATTGTTTTTGTTTTTGGAAATACAACAAAGATTACAAAAATTATGACCGTTTTCAGAAAGGTAGTTTTACGCGAAATCGGTATTTTGAAATGTATGCACGCGCATGTAACTCCACAAACTTAAGCGGGATTCAGAGAAGCTTTTTTGCGATGCGACACGCGATGCGACAGCCGCGAAACCGGGAAATCCCCAAATCGCGACCATCGCGGACCCCACGCAACTGCCGCAACAGGGCCATCGCGAAAGTTGAGCTTGGCTCAACTTTTGCGATGCGACAAGCGATTTGGCGTACTATGTTGGCCTTTTCTACAGCAAAGTTGTACAAAGGTTCAAGAGTTATATATTTGAACAAGGTGTACCAAACCGCGCGAATACCATGGTGATGTACCCAAATCAGCAAGACTTTGTCGCATCGCTGACTTCTTCTGTGAATGGTATTTCGCGAGTTCGCATCGCACGCGTCCATCGCAGATCGCGTTGCATTGCGTGTCGCATCGCAAAAAAGCTTCTGTGAATCCCGCTTTACGGAGCGACTCGCATTTTTTTACGGTACACGTACATCCTAGGAGTCCTCTGTGCAGCGGTACAGCTCGACGCCACGCCACGGAAGAAACGCGGGATCGATGTAGTTCCGCACTGACTCGTGACGTTCTAGAACGTCACGCGTGTCACAGTGGCAGTGGTCATGACGTGTCAGAACGTCACGCGTGCTCAAAAGGTTAGAATATTCAATCTGCGGACAGAACTGTTTCGTCCTTGTGGACTCATCAGCGCAGCACAGAGAAAATGAGGCCGAACCTGATAGCAATGAAAAATAAATTTTCTAAAGCCAGATTTTAAACCAGGCCCGAACGTACCTTGCCAGGAATACTTTTAAAAATATTCATTTGGTTGAGGGAGTTGCAAACAGGAGTTTACTTTCGTGAGTAGTTTCGTGACTAATACACTTCTCAGTTACCACTTACCAGCCAGCTAGAAAGGGAAGCATGTCATGTCAATGGAAGCATGATGTCATGTCAAGGGAAGCATGATGTAATGGCAAGGGAAGCATGATGTCATGTCAAGGGAAGTATGATGTCACGTCAAGGGAATCATGATGCTTCTGCCAGTGTACTTCTATGCTGCCTTTTCTGCCTTCGTACCAATTCTGAGGCACATAGCCGCACCTGCACAAGGTCTCAAGATCCTTGGACTTGTACTGCCAGGAGCCTCCTCTCGATTTGGTTATTCCTCTCTTTCCTTTTTAGCCTCCGACCGCTGGAACTCAGTTCCGACATTGGTCCACTTTGCTGCTTCACCAAGTCAATTTCATATCGCAATCCTAGACTGGCTAGGGTACCCCGTAATCCTAGACTGGCTAGTGTACCCCGTAATCCTAGCTGACTGGCTAGGGTACTACCCCGTAAGGAGACCATAGCCTAGGTCTGTGGGGACTGCCCTACAGAAATATGAATAAATAATAATAATGATGTCATGTCAAGGGAAGCATGATGTAATGTAAGTTACTTCGTGTGCCACACAGCCTCTAAAGATGTAATTACTGGGTGCACAGTAAGTTAGCAGCAGATCTTTACCTTTCAGCACGGGGCTCTTCAGGTACTTGATGTTCTTGCGCATAACACGACTAATGGCCAGGACAACCACGCACGTGAGCAGACACGCCAGAGCAACTGCAAGGATCAGGACAATGTCTTCCCGCACATCACTCTCCCTGATCAGCTCACGTGTAGTTGGGATGGTATCAGCTATTGGTGTGCCCGTACTGCTGCTGCTGCTGTTGGTGGCGCTGGTACTGGAGTAACTGCTATCGCTGCCGTTGACTCCTTCTTCCTTCACTGGACCAGTGGTAGTCATAGGAGTATCAACTGAAGAGATGCGTTGAGTTGTCAACTCTGTACGGGGAGTCCAGGAATCGCTCATGTTGTAGTCGAGATCAACAACTTGACAACGGTCCAAGGCAAACTTCGAAGCACTCAAGGCGCAGTTTTCCACCATGCTCTGATCACTGGGAGACACTACAGTGACAATCCAACATGAACATGCACACAACACATGCATGCACACACCATGCATGCACACACTATGCACATACACACACAGGCACACCCACCCACCCACACACCCATACCCACACACGCACACACACAGACCCACAAACACAAGCACAACTTGACACACATGGAAAGTGACTATTGTATATCCACTAAACACTGACTACTGAGCACAAGAATCCTCTCTCCAGCCTGATACGAAGCGTGGCAGGCAGTTTGAAGTTCTCTTCGCAACAAGTATTGATAATCGGGGAATAATAGCATCTAGGGAGACATCGTTAACACCATGCTGGTGAACACAACTTACACTCATATACTCCAGCTTCGTGATCAACCTTCTCAACGCCAATGGGGAGACTCCTCAACTGGATAAGGGCAAGAACACATGATGAAAGGCAAGGGTAACCGGCAGCACTGCCATTAATGCCAGTACCACATTGCAAAGCTGCCCACAGCCATCACATAATACCATTTAGAAAAGATGATGAAAACCAGGACATTTTTTTGTCTAACAAAGTTTGGCTTCCAGCACACGAGTACACCGTGTGTCATTCAGTGCCTTAGGCCAATATAGCACTGGAGATCACGTTGACCGTACACCGGCAACAGTCTAACATGTGATTGTCCGTGTGGACACAGCTCCGCTGCCATGATGGCCCATCCACAACCACATGGATACAGTGATGGGCTTACACTGTGTGACTCTCACACAATACACGGGATTTGAAACAGTACGCATAATATGTTTCAAAAGGACCAGTTCATCATTGAATACATTTACAAGGAGAGAAAAAAAACTCTATTAGCATCCACTTCTAATACGGCATGCGTTCATGGTCAGTTGTGCAGTCCCTTGTTGTGCATACCGCGATGCTTCGTAGACTTGCCAGCACTCCGGGAAACCACCGTTCTTTGATGCAGGGCTTCATTTCCGAATAGTCGTACAGTAAAAACCAGGTCCGGTAGCGCTGATAAAACGCCAGAAACATACCACAAAACAAGCAAAGACAAAATCACTACACGCTTGCTGCTGAGTGCAGGCGCAAACGCGAGGATGTGAATGCGCTTTTAAGTGTTTAACGGGAGAGCTTGAAAGCTCAGGGCCCTCACTACGCTTTTTTGCCTAGGTCATCATGCATATTATTCGAACTGATGGAAACGTTTTTGCAATACAATCATCGGCTACATCATTGTATTGCAAAAACGTTTCCATCAGTTCAAATAACATGCATGGTGACCTAGGCAAAAAGCATAACGAGGTTATAATTTTTTCATGTCTTCTATTTTTTCAAGATAATTATAACATGGGATTCGAACCCGCACTATTGCCCTGCATGCATTCCCCCGATACACTTTGCATACATAAACATTCTTCCAAGTTGCTTCACGCTATGATTTTGCAGTAGAAAGCTCTATTTGAATAAGGTGGCCAGCTGTCTTTGATGGTGCGGTACGGGACATGTACGGGATAGCGCCAGGCATGCCGACGCCACTGGGTCGATGCAGATAGAGACTAAAAATTACCGAAATAAAGCGGTGTGGACCCTGGCTAGCGCCAGACGTTACTGAAGTACTGAAGTAACGTCTTTTGAATAGCTACGGGAATAAAATCAAATATCAACAACCCTGGGGGCCCCTAAAAAAATGCAGCGTTAAATATAAACTTTGAGTAGGAGATTTTCATCACATTCCATTAAAAGCACTGTGGCATGCATGTTGAAATTCTTACCTGATCCATAGTAGCTGCTGGCAGAACAAAGCTACAGTGCTTGCCACCAGAATCAAAAAGGCTGACCTTGAACCCGGTCACATATAAATAGGAGTCTAAGAGGAATAAAAGAGCGTGAGGAGAATGCAATGGTAATCAAACATTCAACTACTGGCATGGTGAGCTCTGTTCCACACAAACACACAGTCATTTCAACACTGCTTGGTGAATGAACCAATTGTGTGGTTTCTCTTCCCCTCTACTCCTCAGCTGACCAGTGGATTATTCGATCGTAGTTGTTGACACCTGGTGCTAATGGTGTTCACAACATCACCCCCAGTTCCTGAACAATGCCTTTTTGTATTGAGAGAGGTTCAGGGTTAATCATGCAGGGCCGTAGCACCAAGATTTCAGATTGTCCGGCAAAACGAGATACTAGACCGGAAGTGAGCATTACAGATGAAAAAACGTTTTTCACACATTGGGTGGGTCAACTTTTCCCAAAACTGGGCACAAACCAGTGCAATGTACATTACTCCGACAAAGCAAAGATTACCATCAGTAATAGCCCAGCTGACATTGAGCGCTACACCATCGCGGGTGTTGGTACACTGCAGACGGATGCTGCTGCTGATTGGATGCTCAGGGAGGCGGTCACACTCATCTAGCACTCTGAAGTCGTACTCCGGATACTCACAGTCTGCATAATGCAATGCACACGAATGCATGAGCAGGCAGTGCAAAGTGCATATGCACATACGTACGGATGGATGCACACAGACATATGCACATGCACACACACACACACACACACACACACACACACACACACACACACACACACACACACACACACACACACACACAGACTAACAACTAAAACCAAGGAATGCATGGCTTTAGAGGGAAACGTGCATACGAATACAATTGGCCAACAAATTCCCTGCCTAGGAAGTGTACAGCATTAGTCTATTTAGAGCATTGCATCACTAGGATAGCTAGGAGAGCCTTACCCTGGGTGAAGAAGACATTCGGTGGAGTTGGCTGGCAAACCGTGTTGTCTGCAGCACCAAAACACACCGGGACAAGAATCACGACAATACACATAAGAGAGGATAGCCACTGGTGCAAACAAAACCACTTTAAGATATTGGTTTGCTATGCTAAGGTTCATGCCATAGGAAGCACACTCCTAGTGGTTTCGCTGCTCTGTGTGTGTGTGTGTGTGTGTGTGTGTGTGTGTGTGTGCGCGCGCGCGCGTGCGTGTGTATGTATGTATGTATGTATGTTTAAAAGGCTGTCTGCGTCCAGTACATTGGGCAGTGTTCTGGTAGCTGTGCACGAGGGCTACTAGTATTCCGTACTTCCAAGGCCATGACTCAGACCTGTGTTGTCAGTTCATCCATCCATAAGTAGTAACTAGGTATTGGAACATGAACAGTACAGAGTTAGAGCATAGCTACTTCGAAGTACATGTATTACTAACACTCACACATTGCCATTGGGTATAGCTATTGCTGTTACTCACGCTTTGTCATTTCGTTGTCAGACGCGCATCTCCGAGAGTCCCTGCTGCAGTTTCGCGGAGCCTGTTGTGAGAGACATACACCAAAGGCATTGTGTCTCAAACACGATTACATCTTTACTTATAAAGAAGAGGCACCTGTGACGTGTGTCTGTGTGTCACGCTCCTTATAAAGAAGAGGTACCTGTGACGTGTGTTTTTGTGTCACGCTGAAGCGCTGCGGAGCAGCGCTGCCCTGAGCACGCGAAGCGTGCGAACAGTGTAGCACAGTGTAGCTAGCGGCCGCAGAACCACTGAGCACGCGAATCGTGCGAATCGTGTAGCTAGCGGAAGCAGCCACAGAAGCACTGAGCACGCGAAGCGTGCGAATCGTGTAGCCACCACCACGTGCTGAGCACGCGAAGCGTGCGAACAGTGTAGGTGGTAGCAGACACGATCAGTACGAGTAGCAGTAGCAGCCGCGCGCAGAAGCACTGAGCACGCGAAGCGTGCGAATCATGTAGCCACCTAGCCTAGGCCATAGGTAGCACTAGCAGCCGCACAAGCGCTGCGGACCACGTGAACCGTTCTCTGCAAATAGAAACATCTGCAACAAAAGGATACAAAAGATCTGCACTGACTGCACTCTGCATCTGATCTGCAGTGAAGAGCGCATCGCACTTTTGTTCGTAAGTTTATGAATTATTTGAGCCGCTTCATCCGCCACCAGGTGATGGACAACCCTGACCAGCCTCCCAAAGGCGTAACAGACGTCCCTCCTTCTCCTTCCAACCATGAAGAACCTTCCTCACCAGGACTTCAGCGGTCTGGCCACCACCACGTGCTGAGCAAGTGTGCTGTTCATGTACTTGCTTCACCCGCATGCCACATTCGGCCAGGCAACGCTGGCCTGGGGTGCTGCTAGTTGCATTATAACCTGGTAATTAATTATTTGGGCCCTCTGTGCCGCTTGGTTGGACTGTTGCCCGCAGTTTTCAGACAAGGCAAGTTATAATTACTAGGTTTGTCAAGGTTAAGGACATAACACCACGCGACGTGCTAGTGGTGGTGTTGGTGAGAGGTTGGTTCTGAGAGAAGCTACGGACAGTCGGTGTGGAAGTGGCGATGGGTTGATTCCGAGAGAGGCTGCGGGCTGGTGCGAATGTGTTAGGTGGCAACAATTACCATGATTATGGACAGCCCTTGTACGCTTAGTTGGATACAGACCTGGAAGCTGTCAGCTACCGAAATCATAATGCTGAGGTGTGATACGAAACTGTCAGCAATACACGCCAAGTCGCAGGTCCATGTACAGTGAGTCTTAAACAAACACAGACGCCTTGAGGTGAATAAAATTAATAAGATAAAGCCAATGTGCCACCCTTCGTGGAGTAGTTATCTGCCGCCGGCATGTACGCGCCGGTTTTCAGTGCAACGTGACACGCGACTTGGTATTTCCCAGGCACTGCTGGTACCAGGCTACTACCTCCTACCTGCAGCCCTGCAGACCCGGATCATGAAACTAACTTGTACTTTTTAGCTCGCTTTCCATTAATTTTTACTCTTGTTGCCCAACAATGGTGAGGAGAGGGGGGGGGGGGCACTCTTCAGACAGCAGTGATACAATACAATACTGATAAATCGACACAAACGCTATTCAGTATTGTATTGGAAAGGGTAGCCTAGCTCCTGAGTGACAGATCGTCACGACGTCCGGATGTTGACCCGGTAACTACATGACTGTCGCACAGTAAGGTAGGTGTACTGCTACTGCAAGTAACTACAGTCACGGTATTACTAGTATTAGTAGTCAGACCTTCAAGCTTCACTACACTACACTACACTACAGAATACAGACAACACCCAGAACCAGGCGATGGAAATACTCTACCTACAGGTTCTGCGGCGTCTGCGCCCAAACAATAATTCATCATCACTGACATCAGCAGCAGCGGTAGTAGGAAGGCCACCGTTGCAGCCGGTAAACTGCTGAGGAGTCCGAGCGGGCGGTGCCGGTGTGACCACTTGCTGGCGGCCCGTCGCGGTCGAGGTGAATCATCCATGGCGTTACTGCCGTGTAACATTCCTAGATCCTATCCAGGCGAATAGTTACCAGTAGTATTCCGGACACCCAATCCCTTCTCAAAAGTCAAAGATGCATCTGGCCGGAACTATCGACAGTGCCAGTGCGCAAACAGCAAAGTCTACACTGGGATATTTTTTAGGATTGAGTGTAAAAATTAGCAGGAGCTGGAGCGCGCTAGCAGTAGTACATGGTACACAGTCGAGTCGTCGCCAAAAAAATCCGGCCAATGCCAAGTACATGTATACGCGTACATAGGTATGGTAGGTAGATCTACGCGGTACTTCATCGCGGGTTCATGAGTGGCACATGCACTAAACAGTACGACTCGTAGTCTAGGCCACTGCCACTGCACTGCCACTATACTACTACTAGTACTAGTAGTAGTATACTGGCAATACTAGCTGGATCGACAGCATGCACTGAACAGTCTGCGCCGCACTCTGCCTGCTGCGGTAGTATGGTTGAGCAGCGATGAGCACTGCGCTGAGCCTGAGTCTGACTCTGACTCTGAGTGAGTGTAGAAGGCGACGGTTTCAAAATAGGACATACCAGTAGGTTGCAAACCGGAACGGACTCAACACTTTCTCTCTTGCCGTTGGAGTCTTGGTATTTTGATTAGAAAACATAATGTCACAGTGAGACTACGATGTGTTATAACTTATACTCCGAGCCAAAATTTCATGGTTCTGCGATGACCAGAAGCGCCAAACCAAGCAGGTGAGTTTTTGACGTGTTGCTTCGCACTGCGACTTGAGTTTTACGACTTTCGAAAAATCAACTTCTTGTCGCAGGTAAACAGCGGCTCGCCTCTCGCCAATAAAGCACCGCATACCAACCAAAACTAAGGCAAAAGAGAAGCACACACAAGGCTTATTGTTACCATGGTTACTCTGTACTGGCCGTCGTGGAGCGATAGCGAGAGTGAATATTTGACGTGCACTCTAAAACCTTTCCGATTTGGAGCCACCTCTGATTTGAAGCGAAAAATTGGGCAACTTGGAGGCAATGGGTCAACACAAAGGAGTGGCTCAGTTCGATTGACTCTGGCCTCAGAGCAAACTTCAACATACCAGTTTCCTTTCACAAACATATTTCGAGTGAACAATCAACGCTGGTGATAGGTTTGCATGGTATGGGCCTATACAAATTTGGCTGACCTGTCAAGCCGTTCCGGTATCGAACCGTCGCCTCTAGTAAGTAGTAGCCAGTGCAGGCTGTCGTAATAAAACGACTCATCCGTGTTCCATTCCCGTGCATGGTACTACATGCATGGTGCGACGGCACAATGACAGCTGTCGCAAATCACACTGAGTATTACACGTGTTTTTTGGTGATTCCTGGTTAGCTGCTAGCTTTTCTCTACTCGAAGATGTTGCCGCCGCGAAATCTGGGGGTTTGTGTTCGTCCTGGCGAAAACCGTGTTTTGATCCGTTGAGGGAGACGAGAGATACAGTGCGAAGACGTACGATCTGTCCGAGAATCGGCGAAGAAGAAAGCTTCGCAGACGACCCGTAGTGGTTGGGAACAGAATGGAACATATACCAGTCGATGCCTGTCATGGCATCGGCGGCTAATGCTAGCATTATAACTAGCATTTAATATAATGATGGGTGTTTTGAAGAAGTAGCAGTGCTCGGCATCAGGTGGCATGTTTTTGGCTGGAGAAAGCATTATCAGTTCTATTTTGGTACAATACAAGACTTTTTACACGTCTTTTCACATGACAAGAGGCTTTTACAGACAGTGTACCGACACTCTTGCAGCAGGTACATGTATGATGTATCTGTCTAGTGTGGTCATGCATATACAACTACACTTCCTTATCTCAGTATGAGCCAATTGTGGTCCTCATGGTAGGGATGACTGCTACGAAGTTTTAGCCCCATGCTCCCCAGCGCTTTTTAGCGCCCGACGATAATTACCAAATTTCATCGATTTTCCATGTGGATCAAAGCATAGTCTCCTCAATCTTCTCCAGTCGAGCTGAGTCTGGACGCTACAATGTCGAGACGCGAAAAGAGAACATGCATGAACACACAGGAGCATCACATGCAGCTGCATTCTGCCTTGACGAAGCTGTGAGAACAACACCACCACCACGCATTTGGAAGACATTTCGAAGAAGACGAAGAACTACAGTCAACTTCGCTAATAACGACTGTGGATATAACGACAATTCGCAAATAACGACAGAATTTCCATGCCCAGAGCAAAGTCCCATCCCACTGTGATACATATAATGAGACTTCGGGTATAACGACACTTCGCGAATAAGGACACCTTTTTGATGCCCCGCCGAGTGTCGTTATAAGCGAAGTTGACTGTACATATCTGCGTTCAAAAAAGCCTCTGTACTGAGCAGGGAGTAGTAGTAAAATACATTTTACTACTCCCTGGTACTGAGTCTGTGCAGTATGCATGCGTGCATGCGCGAAGCACGGGGTCCGCGGATCAACTTCGTTCAAAAATCATTGTGCCACACGGGTTGTATGATTTGTGTGCGATCATGGTCTTTCTTCTTGACAAACAAAAGTGAAGTTTTTCGATCTTCAAATCGCCATAGCGTCCTTGTCATGACTCCAAATCAGCTGAAACTTTGCAGGAGGAATGAAAATGCCATGCTGAATCGATTGGTACCATTTTCGAAGGGTTTCCTTGAAAAATAAAAATTAGCCTGCACTGGCTACCTCTAGCACATGTACTAGTAGTAGTAGTGCTAGTACTAGATGATAGCGGGCGCGGCCTCTTCTACCGATCCAAGATTCATAATTTATCACATAAGCAACCTACTCGTACTCGTACTCGTACAGTGCTGGCAACTGAAATCCGACCCCCTGGGTGGCGCGCCGCCCAGGGGATCGGATTTCAGTTGCCAGCACTGTACGAGTACTGCTGTCGCGGACATGGAAATCCAGTCCATTGACCGGGGCCGGCGCCCTCAGCGCGTACAGAACGTCGTCGTTGCATATTATGTTGATACGATGCGGCCAGCAGCAGCGCGTAATAATATGTATCTAATATTGACTGAGTACGAGGTCAATAGGAAATAAAAGCCGAGTAAAAGACCGAGGCGAAGCCGAGGTCTTTTACGAGGTTTTTATTTCCTATACTGACCAAGTACGAAGTCAATATTAGATTTATCACGACAAACAGTCCGTATTTCAAATTCCAAAACGATAACCTCGTGAATCCCGGTTTTATGATTGCACAACCGTTGCACCACCACCTACTCATGCAGTGACAATGCTGCACTAGGCACCGTTCAACTGCGCGACCCCTAAGCAGTCAAATATAAGCAGTCAATATAGCCCTAAGTAGGGACTTCAGACCATTTTTTCAAATCGGTTTTCTGTGGCTTATGTTTTGCTTTTTGGATAGGTTAGAGCTTCCTGAGGAGTTTGGTCTTTAGTTTTTCTAAATCGGACAAAGGAAACTAAAGTTACAAGCAAAATAGTCATCGCCTATCACCGGATTTGTCCGACAAACGTCCCACACATTTGAGATCAGAGAGATATGTCAAACTGAGAGAACCCACTTTCCTTGGCAACGCATAGCAACCGCACACCAGATCCAAAAACAATCTTGATTCTCCGCATGAAATAGCTGAATAGTATGGTTTACAATGTAGTGGGTAGTAACAGGAGACATTGATAATACAGTCCTGAGATAGCTTCGGACTGTTGGCGTGGTTGGTGTCAAGAAAAAGAATGATCACGGAAGAGGCACTGACTAAGCTCAACATGTACATGTACAGGACATTGTATTGGCTGGGGTAATCGTAGCACGCACATCATCATCAGCAGAGATACAGCAAATAGCAACAAGAGTATACAGCACATCTCCCAGTTCGGCACTCTTTCAGCTATTCTTGCGGAGCTCAACCAGATCGAGCATAACAGCATTGGAGACAAGAATCGAGGCATGGACCGAAACAGCCAAGAGCAATTCAATTTGTACATCAGCATCATTTAGCGCAGGATACTTCTCGCTGCTTTCCATACTGTGACTATGGCGGCGCTGCACGGCAAAGTACAAAAAGGAATAATGCAAGAAATAGGTCTTCTGGAAGGGGAAAACAGTAAAGATTACCTTCTATCTAGACTAATTCGAGGTCGTAGAATACGAATATCACATTTTCAAGAAGGGGACCCGGACGGATCATATGGTTTCTCACCTTTCCCTTCCATCCGCATACGTATCTCCGTCAAAAATGAACGTAACAGCTCCATTCTTGCTGGTCCCAAACGAAGGCAAGCTCCAACAAGACGAACCGAAACTTTCTCCAACTGTACAAGACTTCCTTCATTTCGAAAAACGGTTCCACATTTCTTTACACGACTTGACATATGACCATCACACGCTGTGCAGGCGTCGATTTGCACGCTTTTGGGCCAAGAAGTCACGTGGTCTGAAGTCCCTACCCTAAGGCTAAGGAGTGAAATATGCAGGCTATATTGACTGCTTATATTTGACTGCTTAGGGGTTGGAGTGAAATATGCGGGCTATATTGACTGCTTATATTTGACTGCTTAGGGGTTGCGCAGTTGAACGGTGCCTAGTGCAGCATTGTCACTGCATGAGTAGGTGGTGGTGCAACGGTTGTGCAATCATAAAACCGGGATTCACGAGGTTATCGTTTTGGAATTTGAAATACGGACTGTTTGTCGTGATAAATCTAATATTGACTTCGTACTTGGTCAGTATAGGAAATAAAAACCTCGTAAAAGACCTCGGCTTCGCCTCGGTCTTTTACTCGGCTTTTATTTCCTATATTGGCGTACTCAGTCAATATTAGATACTTATTATTACTAATAATGCATGCCATGGCATGGCTTCAGTTCGGCTTCGTGGCGAGCGGTTGAGCGTTTCTGGGCTCTGATATTGGAGGAATTTCTTGGAGGAATTTCTTCGAGTTTTCGACTTTTCCAGTGCACTAGGGCATACTGCGCCTACGAACGGAGTTGTTCGGGGAGTTTACTCTCCCATAGCATGAAGGACTTGCTGGAGGTCTTGGAATCTCGTTGTTTTCCTCGATATTTCTTTTTACGGAATCACTTTCCCTCTCGAAGCACCATGGAGTTGTGACTCTGCATTCGGATTCAGCCCGTACCGTGTAATGGTCACAGGTGCCACGGCGGTGTCCAGACCGTACACGCGTGATGGAAGACGATGTCGATATCCAATCTGTATGGGCGCAGGAAGCGTCAAGACGTGAAGTAGACGCGCTGCGCAGCCGTGTACGCCAGCGGGAGCGAGCGAAGGGCCACAGCGGACAGGTGGGGTGCTGTCGCTGCGCTGCAAACGGTGACCTGTGCAGAGACTGTAGATGCTGCGGCCTCAAGCAGCCCTGTACAAACTGCAGGCCAATGATGGATAGGAAATGTCGCAATCCGCATCCACCTCGAGCTGATGATAGAGGTCTTGTGCCGATGGCGGCGCACTCCAATGGACCAAGCGACTGTACCACAGTGGTTCATGGTTCCTTGGGAGGTGCTGACTCCAGCTTGGCACAGCGGCGGGGTATTCCTGCTTGCCCAGTGCCGGTTCTACCTGGACATGAACCAGTGTCGGGCGATCTCATTCTCTCTTCTGCTGGCCGGCTGGATAGGAGCCTCGATGCACGGTCTTTACCGGTAGCTGACAATGGTGAAATGGACAATACTAGAAATGACAAACAAATTGAACCCTTTAAAACCGGAGCTGATACCAACTTACCTGATGGACAGGAAGCGGTTGATCCGCATTCCGCTGTCGACACTTTTGCTCCGGTATGCTCGCCGGGCGTGTATGACACCGGGTCCTTGCCTGGGGGACCTGTGCGTGGTAATTCGGTACCAGCCACAAGTGACTTACACTCTGCTTCCCGGGAGACCAGGGGGCACACGTCCGGGGATGCTGTTGAAGTGAATACCGCTATGTCGACCTTGCGTGTGCAGGGCTCAGCTGATGTCCGGACCGGCTTGGATCTGCCCCAGCCGGAACCCATAGCTAGCTCCGACCCGTCGTTCAGGCTTGGTGATTTGTCTGCAGCGGAGACAGCTGGAGCCATAGAGGCTGCATATAACAAATGTGTTCACTTTCGCCCGAATGCTTTCTCTGTGCCGTCTGGAAATATTGGAAGACGATTTATCACTACCTTGACATCGTTCTATTCCTGCTTCGGAGATGGGGGATCGTATGAAATGATCGCACTCAAGATTGCAGCCGTCTACCAGATGCTAATGCTGCAGAAGCCGGACTGTGACAATAATAAATATGGTAAAATACTTGAGCGCCGCATGGACCAGTGGTCGAAGGGAGATTTTGCAGAGCTGCAACGGGAAGCGGACACCATACAGACCTCTCTTCTATCGTCCAAGAACAAACATAAACGTGATTCAGTGGGTCCGTCGGTTGACCCTGCTAGGCGTTTTGCAGATTATGTCACCGCGGGCAAAGTGGGCAAGGCGCTCCGTGGCTTAACAAGCGGTGATGATGGAGGCGTGCATCAGTTGGACGACGAGATTGACGGACGCACTGTCCGGGATATCCTGAAAGACAAACATCCACCCGCAGAGCCGATGAGCGAGGACGCCGTTATTGGTGGTGATCCACCTGCTCCACCTCATCCGATCTATTTAAGCAGCCTTGGACGTCAGTCGATTAAGAGTGCAGCGCTCGGTACGCAGGGTGCTGCGGGGCCGAGTGGTGTTGACGCCGAGAACTGGAGGCATTTTTGCGCTAGTTTCTCTGACGCCTCCCAGGGCCTTTGCGATGCACTAGCATCGTGTGCAAGGCGTTTAGCCTCCACGTACGTGCACCCAGCATCTTTGTCGGCTTTCACTGCGTGCAGATTGATAGCGTTGGACAAGCAACCCGGTGTCCGGCCGATTGGAATAGGTGAGGTCGCTCGACGCATTATAAGCAAGGCCATCCTCTCCGTCGTAGGCCAAGCCGTTCAGGAGGCGGTTGGGTGTATACAGCTATGCGCTGGCCAGGATTGCGGTATAGAGGCGGGAATACATGCGATGCAGCAGGCCTTTGAGCTGGATGACACCGAAGGAATTCTGATGGCGGATGCAAGTAATGCGTTCAACAGACTAAATCGACAGACTTGCTTAAGAAATGTTCGGCACTTGTGTCCATCACTTGCTACCGTTCTTATTAATACCTACCGTGATCCAGCTCATCTCTACGTGGACGGTGAAAGTATCCTGTCGCAAGAAGGGACAACACAGGGTGATCCCCTTGCAATGTACATGTACGCGTTGGGAATAATGCCCTTGATACGTTTGGCGGATGAGGCGGGTGCGGTGCAGTCATGGTTCGCGGACGATTCATCCGCTGCTGCTCGTCTTCGCAGACTCCGTCTATGGTGGGACATAATGGACAAGAGAGGACCGGCATATGGATATTACGTAAACCCAAAGAAATCGGTCCTTGTCGTCAAGGAAAGGTGTTACCAGGAGGCGACTGAATTGTTTCGAGACACTGGTGTAATGATAACGGACGAGGGATCACGATATCTTGGCGCAGCAATCGGAAGGGACAGCTTTCTTCAAAGCTATATCAAAACAAAGGTGGACGAATGGATGGGGGAACTGAAGAAGCTAGCAGTATTTGCACAAACCCAGCCGCAGGCTGCGTATTCTGCGTATGTGACGGGCCTCAGGGGTAGATGGGCGTTCCTCTGTCGTACCATGAAGGTACCCGAACCCATGTTCCAACCGCTGGAGGACATTGTGAAGTCTGAACTGATTCCCGCCTTAACTTGCCGTGCACCCCCAGGCGACACCCTCCGACGGCTTATGGCTTTGCCGTGTCGTCTGGGTGGGCTCGGTTTGATTAACCCTGTGTCCCTATGCCAACAATACGACTCGTCGGTTCGGATGACCAACCCTTTGTCTCGGAGAATCTTGTCAGGGGATGGCTCCATCGGTGACTCGGTAGTGTTAATCAGATCGGCCAAGAGAGACGCCAAGGCATCTTCTCGACGTCATCAGAAACTGGAATTCGACGCGATATCGGGCAGTGCGTCGGAGTCGCTACGACATGTCATAGACGTCGCGAAGGAGAAAGGGTCGTCGAGCTGGCTGACGTGCCGTCCACTTAAGAAATATCATTTTAATTTAACAAAGGGAGAGTTTTGGGACGGACTCTGCCTCCGTTACGGATGGACACCGGCCAGGGTACCGTCACACTGCTCTTGCGGCCAAGAGGCAACTGTCGCGCATTCCCTGTCGTGCCCCTATGGAGGGTTTCCCTCCATTAGACACAATGGTATTCGGGACGTCACGGCCCGGCTGCTGGACGAGGTGTGCACCAGTGTGTCCATCGAGCCCTTGCTGCAACCGCTGACGGGGGAGCGTCTTCGCTACCGGACCGCAAATATGGAAGACCGTGCCCGGTTGGATGTCGCTGCCAATGGTTTGTGGGGCAGTCGTTTTGAGCGTACACTTATTGATATACGGGTTTTTAATCCTCACTCACGCTCAAATCGATCTGCACCACATACTATTGTGTATCAGCGACATGAAAAAGAAAAGAGAAGGCACTATGAGGAGCGGGTGAGGCAGGTTGAGCAAGCCTCCTTTGTTCCGGCGGTCATGTCAGCCAGTGGCGGAATGGGTCCAGCATCAACAGCACTGTACAAACGAATTGCTCATCTGTTGGCGGAGAAGAGGGGTGAGCATTACTCTCATGTTATGGCATTTGTTAGATGCAGGATTTCCTTCAGCCTTCTGAAATCCTGTATCATGTGCATTCGCGGTTGTAGGCGTTTAAATTTTGGTTTGAAATTTGCACCCTCCTGCGGAGCCCACGCTGCTTTGGCAGTGGCGGAGGCTCGCTTGCCGACGTAACCGTCGGAGATCATCATGAACAATGGACTGACTAATTATTCACTTGTCCTGTCTTTATAAATAACATGTTATTGCATATGTTCTTGGTTTAGTTTTTGGCCTTTTTCGTACTTTGGAGTTGATAACATTTTCCTCACAGTTAAAAAAAAAATGGCATGGCTGCATGGCCAGCGCCCTGGCCCTGGGCATGGGGTGCGGGCCGCTAGACTTGCGACCGGATTCCCGACTCCACAGCAGTCACAAAGCTCAGTGACTGGCTACGTCAACGTGGCCTCATTCTCAACGAGACAAAGAGTCATCTCCTAGCAGTGTATGCCGGACGCAAACAGCCAACACCACCGATCAAAGTCACCTGCGACAGAACACCCCTCCCAGAAGCCTCCTCAGTGAAGTATCTCGGAGTGACCGTGGACAGCACTTTGGCATTCAAGGAGCACATTGACAAAGTGGCAGCCAAGATGGCTCAGAAAATCGGGGCACTCTGGCGCGCACGCCGCTGCCTCAGTGAAGCTGCAAGGGCACGGTACGTGACCTCCGTAGTACTGCCAGACGCCCTATACGCCTCGCCCTCTTTCAGTAGCTCACTGTCGAGTGCTGAGACCAGGAGGCTGCAGGTTCTGCTGAATCGAGCAGTCCGCACTGTCTACGGTGTGCCCACGCGACACTCAGCTGAACCTTTGCTGACCCGGCTGGGAGTTTTCCAGGTGTCAGAGCACTTCCACCAGAACACCTTAGCTCTTGTGTGGAAGAGCCTACACGGTGAGACATCGCAGTCCGTCACAGAACTAATGACTCCACAAATGACCAGAAACCCGCCTTCAGCAGCAGGACGGACTCAGTCTTCCAGTTGCAAGAACAAACGCTGGCAAGTCGAGGTACGCCTTCAACGCTACAGGTAAATGGAACTGTAGTAGAATACTACGGACCTGGCTCGCTCACACAACGTCGTCTGGAGAGTCTAACTCAAAAACTAATCTTTCATGGATATGTTATGCATTATATCATGTCATGGACTACGGAGCTTAGGCTAGGATCAGTACGGTGCTTGCACATAACAGACAGCAGGCTGACCAGGAATAGAAAGCTACATTACACAATGTATCGGCAAGAACATCAGCAGACCTAATCAACCATAATCAACTATATTTCTAAGGGGTCGTCACAAGGAGGGAAATCTGGCGACCATCTGGTGGAATAGCGATACCTACACCTACATAGAACACCTACATAGAACACCAAACAATGCACATCTATGGTTCCAGCACAAGCACGGCAGGGCATGTACCTGTCAGCAGTACGTAGTACAGTCATAGTCATACATAGATGTACCATGCAACTGAGTTACTCGCTAGTCAATGCAGGACATGCAAGGATGGCACCTTGTCCAGTACAGTACAATCACACCCCTCTCCTAGGTGACATCTCCACTCGACTCTAGCCATTGTATCTAGCTGGACGCGCCAAGGTTCCACGGTCACGTAGGTCATAAGCCGGTGCAGGGCGATCGTCGTCGTCGTCGTCCGCTGGCTCCGGCTGGTCAAGCCACATCTCACCATCACCGTCGTCACGCCCATCGTCGGCGCTCGTGTGCGCCTGCTCCATCGCTCCTGGACGCGGAGCACCATCCTGCTTGGCACTCTGTGGGTGTCGTACGTCAGGCTTGAGAAGGTTGATGTTCACGACTTTCTCCCCGCCATCATCTCTGGTGATGACTACTGTCGACGGCGCAATGATCTTCTTCACTTTCCAGCCGCACTGGTATGGCGGAGTCAACTTGCGTCGCCGGCCAGGCTGTTTCAGCATCACACGTTGCCCCTCTGTGTAGGGTGCCTCGAACTTGGTGATTGGCTTCTCCGGAGTCGTAGCAGCAAGCTCCACCTCCACGTGGTCGCGGACCCTTGCTGCTGTCTCGCCAACTCGGTCAACCCACTCGCTCAGTAGGGCTTCTGGTGCCTCAGCCTCGATGATCAGCTGGCGCGGCTGCCATGAACACATGGCCAGCATCGGCGGTATGGCTGTCGTGGTGTGTGGCCTCGAGCGGTAGTAGTAGAGCAGCAGATCCAGCTCAGTTTTCCAATCTGCTGCTTCTGTGAGGACCTTCCGCATCAGCGTGATGATGGTCCTGTTTGCCCTCTCGACACCTCCCTGCGACTGCGGGTGACGTACGGCCCCTGTCTTCACACGCACGCCGAACCGTGCGAAGAGAGCTCGGACAACGGCGTTCTTGAACTCGGAGCCATTGTCCATACGGACTTCGTCTGGCGGGCCCCAACGGCAGCAGAGGCTGGTCAGCGCTTCTGCAACACTGGTCGCATCGTGCCGCCTGAGAGGGATTGCCTCGACCCACTTCGTAAACACATCCACGCACACCAACACGCAGTGGTACTGACCGGATTTCTCCTCTCCCAGGTGAAGTGTGTCGATCTGAACGACACTCCACGGCCGCCCAGGCAAGTCTGGCTGTGTCGGCGGCGCTGCGGGTCCTGCGTGGCTGCTAGCGGCTGCACACTGTCGGCACTGGTCACAATACTCCCGGCACCTAGCCGCCATGCTGGGGAAGAAGCAACGTACGCGGAGCATGTCGTACATCACACTCCAGCTGGCATGCCCGGACATCACGTGGGCCGACTCGAGAACGCTGTGCTCAAGGCACTCCGGAACGATCGGCACAGTGACAACGCCGAGTGCAGGCAGCTTGAGCGTGCGGCTCAGCTGGCCGTCCTTGATGACGAGCTGTTCACGAATCTTCCGGTAGGTGGCGTGCTGAATCTCGCTGTCGCTCTCGATAGCACTGACCAGCGTCTGAATCAACGGGCACTTCCGCTGGGCATCACAGACGTCGTCACAGCCAATGACGGTCGCCGGCTGCTTCATTGCCATGGACGCGGCAACTTCCGGAGATTCGTCGCTCTCGGGAACGCGAGCTATTTGCAGCCACTTCTTTGGGACACGGGTCAGTCTGTCAGCGACATTCTCGTTCGTCGGTACCCAGCCAACTGTTACCTTCAGGCCAGCCGTTGCGACTAGGTCTTCAATGATGTCCAGACGGCGCACAACGAGAAGCTTGTGGAGGCCAGTGACCCTGACTCGTCTGACGTTCCCGAGGACCTGCGACACCCAGCCTGCAACCGCCTTCGAGTCAGTCACTAACGTCACCTTCTCCACCTTGTACTCCGCGGCGAGTGTTAGCGCCCTTAAGACGGCGTCCAGCTCGGCAATGTTAATGTGTTTGTGGTCACGTGGCTCGCGCAGCCACGAGCAGTCTTCGATCGTAGTACCATCGTGATGCAGGGAGGCTCCAATGGCGACGTCCGACGCGTCGCAGAACACGGTCCAGCCGTCGCTATCCAGCGATGGAACACGCCACGCACCTCTTGCAGGGTCTGACTCCCGGACCATGTCGGCCAGCTCTGCGCAGCACCTGGCGACCGCTTCTGGCACGGCGTCATCCCAGCCATCAGCTGAGCAGGCCTGCCGCTTCAACCACGCACATGCCGGGCGGAGCCACGAGCACACTGGGTAGTGGCTAGTCAGGCGTCCCGTCCACTTGAAGACCTCACGCTTTGTCAGCGGCTGTTCGAAGTCAAGGTTGACACCTCCTCTACGAGCCCAGTTGACCGTGCCGTCACTTTCCTTTGACAGTTGGAGACCGAGAACTCTGGCCGCGGTGAGCGGTTCTGCGGGCTTGGTCGGCAGACCGTAGCGGTGAAGAGCGGACGTCACAGCTTGCTCTTTCGCTCCCGGAACGAGCACATCGTCGACGTAGCTATCAACATCCTGCCACTCTCGGGTCACCCAGCGGACGATGATGTCCATCACCTTGGGCGCGACGGACAGGCCGAAGCCCATCCTCGTCATTACGTACAGCTTTTCTCGCCAAACGACAACCTGGTAGCGGGCGAGCGACGGGTCTACATGAACCTGGAGATAGGCCTTCCTGATGTCGATTAGCTTGCACTCTTGATCGCCGGCCATGCGCCACTTCCGCAGTTTATCGGCGCAAACGGGCGCCTCGGTCCCCGGATTGGATTTGATGACACCGTTCAGTGCTCGGTAATCTAGACACGGCCGGACTGGGGTAGAGGCTTTGTGTTCTTGGACCTTGGCTAGCAGAGGCAGGATAGCTGCCGGCTCCCCGTGTACGGATGGGTCGTGCTCCACCAGCCAGCCGTTCTCCACCCAAGCATCGACTTCGGTACAGAAGCTGGCTTCCTGCTCCGGCGACAGCCGCTTCCGAGAATACTGTCCGATGCCGGAACCGATCTGTTTGGTTGGCGGTTCATCATCAGCCCACATCCATCGCACGATCCAGCGCTGGCTTGCGCTGTCCCACCGGACCTCGCTGTCGTCCGTTCTCAGCACCACATCCTCTCCGTCCTTGCTCACAGTCACGTGCCGAGAAGGGTGAGCGGCCGGCACTGTCGCCGCCACGATGGCAGGACGGTCAGTTTCTGGGGCGCCGAACTGGACACTCGACAGGGAACCATCGTCACCATACCCGAGGTGAACTCCTCCGACAGCCGCAATCACGTCAGCGCCAACGAGGACGTCTGCATTCACAGCGTCCAACTTCCGGACAACGAAGGCTTTCACTTGCGTCCGCGGAAGATGAACCGGGCAGCCCGCCTCTACTCGCTCTACCAGCAGCTCTACGGCTCCAAGCAGCTTGACTGCGCTGCCGTTCAGGGCGTTCATCTGGACTTCAGTGTCGGGTTCATACTCGATGCCATGGTCAGTAAGGAAAGCACCAGAGAGCGTGTGGCGCACGTGTCTACTGCTGCCCTTGCTCTCTTCCATGCACTCGTGCTTTGGTCCCGCGGCTTGACATCGACGTACACCCTGGGCAGAGTCCCCTGTCCTGCCTTCGTCACTGTGCGGAGGCACTTGTCAGTGCTAGCTCCGCGCTCACCAGCAGCTGCAGCAGCAATGCCGCCCTTCGAAGCCGCTTCCCATCGCTCACGTGCAGGGCAGTTTCGCTTGACGTGGCCAGGCTTATCGCAAAAGAAGCACGTGAGCCCGCGAGGCTGAGAACGAAAACGCCGATCGCGGCTCCTTGAAGGGCAGTTTCGGCGGAGGTGCCCAACTTTTCCGCACTCGAAACAAGCCGAGCTGGCAACTGGCTGGCTCTTTCCACTACTGCTACTGCTCGCCGCCGCTGCCACTTCCTCCGAGGCTCTAGCTAGCAATCGCGAGTCGCTCTGCGCTGACCTCAGAGCTCGGATCGATGCCAAACACCCGCTCACGGAATGTTCCTTCGAGGCCATGGACAAGCGTAATTCCTTCGCGAAGGCGCTTGGCAATCCGGACACCATCTGTTCGATCAACAATGGGTCCTTATCATCGTCGGCGGCGTGCCCCGCCAGGCTCGCGAGCCTCTGTAGATCGGCCACGTACGCATCGGTCGACTCGTCTTCTCGTAGAGTCCGAGTCGTGAATGCACGGTACGCCTGTGCCTTCGTCAGGCTGAAGGACACTTTCATCTTCTCGTTCACCTTCTCCTCGTCCTTCTGGTCGTCGGCCGGCATCCGCGTGAATACCAGGAACGCGTCTCCATCCAAGAACAGTGGAAAGTTCTTCATTCGTTTCTCCGCAGAATCCCATCCTTGGATCTTGGCTAGGACGCTGAACTTCCCCCAGAAGTGTTCCCAGTCGTCCCCTTTGCCACGATACGCACGAACGAAGTTGTCGACCTTCAGCGACGCCATCGTAGATCGCTGTTCCTGCTGCTCCACCGCTAGAGCTTGAGCGTTTCCTGCGTCCTCCGCCGGTACGACGCTGTGAACCCTTTGCGAGAGATCCCGGGTTTCGGCACCACAAAAGCTGTAGTAGAATACTACGGACCTGGCTCGCTCACACAACGTCGTCTGGAGAGTCGAACTCAAAAACTAATCTTTCATGGATATGTTATGCATTATATCATGTCATGGACTACGGAGCTTAGGCTAGGATCAGTACGGTGCTTGCACATAACAGACAGCAGGCTGACCAGGAATAGAAAGCTACATTACACAATGTATCGGCAAGAACATCAGCAGACCTAATCAACCATGGCATAATCAACTATATTTCTAAGGGGTCGTCACAAGGAGGGAAATCTGGCGACCATCTGGTGGAATAGCGATACCTACACCCAGGGAGTCGTAAAAGCCCGGGAGAGGACACGGGATGCGCGCACGCGGACGATGTTTGCCTCGGCCAGAAAGTGAAGCACGCTAGGCCGGCGCGGCCGGATCTGCTCAATCCACGGCGCTGTGCTCGTTTTCAGGGCAGGGAGTCCTAAAATACCAATATTTTACGACTCGTTGTTGACACCATTATCCGAAACTGGTGGCGAAGGAAGCATAAACATGATTTTGTCAGACTCAGTACACATGGTACAGGGAGTGGGGAGTTGACAGTGTGTGTGTGTGTGTGTGTGGGGGGGGGGGGGGGGGGCGTGTGTATGTGCACATGTGCTTGTACTTTTCTGTGTGTTTGCACAGTGTTTGTGTGTGTGTGTGTGTGTGTGTGCGCGCGCGCGCGTGCGTGCGTGCGCATTTTTGTGCACAATTCCGTTATGAAAAACAAATGATAGGTTTACCTTTTGTACACTCGCCAAGACTTCGGTTAGATTCACTGAGAACCTTTCTGGCCAACCTGGAGGCTGAGCCTTCCGTTTCCTAAACGGCTAAAGTCACCGCACCGCGTACTCAGTATACGAGTAGAAAAGTGTTGTAGATAGATAGGGAACACACATTGATTGTTTTTAAAAGAATCCAGGCAATATCATAAATCATGGAACGAGTGCGTAATAATGCTGTATGTTGCGTTTTGACGATGCTGAAGGAAGGGAGCTGTTGCGATTCACTCACAACACACACACTCGACTGCAATTTCAGTGCAATTTCTGACACAAGTTCATAAATCCACGAGTACGAGGAAGCTCAGCGGATCTCCACAAGAACTTTCGCCCATCACCTGCAATGGAATATGGGCTGTATGATATGACCAGCGGCTAACATGGGAAGTGGCGTCATTTTCCACAAATCTCGTTTCATTCACAACCATTTGACTGCAATTCAGTGCAATTTCTGCCACAAATTCAACTCCACGAGTACGAGGAAGCTCAGCGGATCTCAACACGAACGTTCGCCCATCACCTGCAATGGAATATGGGCTGTATGATACGACCAGCGGCTAACACGGGAAGTGGCGTCTCTTTCCACAAATCTCGTTTCATTCACAGCCATTTGACTGCAATTCAGTGCAATTTCTGCCACAAATTCAACTCCACGAGTACGAGGAAGCTCAGCGGATCTCAACACGAACGTTCTCCCATCACCTGCAATGGAATATGGGCTGTATGATACGACCAGCGGCTAACACGGGAAGTGGCGTCATTTTCCACAAATCTCGTTTCATTCACAACCATTTGACTGCAATTCAGTGCAATTTCTGCCACAAATTCAACTCCACGAGTACGAGGAAACTCAGCGGATCTCAACACGAACGTTCGCCCATCACCTGCAATGGAATATGGGCTGTATGATACGACCAGCGGCTAACACGGGAAGTGGCGTCATTTTCCACAAATCTAGTTTCATTCACAACCATTTGACTGCAATTCAGTGCAATTTCTGCCACAAATTCAACTCCACGAGTACGAGGAAACTCAGCGGATCTCAACACGAACGTTCGCCCATCACCTGCAATGGAATATGGGCTGTATGATACGACCAGCGGCTAACACGGGAAGTGGCGTCATTTTCCACAAATCTCATTTCGTTCACCCCAACTCAAATAAAAGTGAAGTACAATTAGGGATTTATCTTGCATTTCCATCGCCTCAGAATAAATTAACTTCGATAAACTGAGAGAGAATGAGTGAGGCAGCTGGAAGAATTGAGGATGAAAATAGAGATTAGAAGACTCGACGGAGAAATCGTCTCCGTGCTCTAAGATAAATCGGAGAATGTCCCAATTAGTATTTCAAGAAGACATCACAATTTTCGAAAATAATAATTTCCTTGCCTCGCTACACCGTTCCCTGGCGCAGCGTTCCCCGGCAGCGCGAGGCAAAGATGTTTTCTGGGAATGTGTGCCGTGTCCTCTCCCGGGCTTTCACGACTCCCTGCCTACACCTACATAGAACACCAAACATGTTAACAATGCACATCTAGACTATGGTTCCAGCACAAGCACGGCAGGGCATGTACCTGTCAGCAGTACGTAGTACAGTCATAGTCATACATAGATGTACCATGCAACTGAGTTACTCGCTAGGTAATGCAGGACATGCAAGGATGGCACCTTGTCCAGTACAGTACAATTACCCATATAAAAACCGCTCTGTGAGCGGTTCTGAAAAACCTCTACTGGTGCAGCCCCGTCGTAAAAGTAAGAAATTAGAACTGGCGCATTGTCCTCCCAAATGTGAACTGATCCACCTAAATCGCGATTGACGGGACCCGAACGCACCAGTAGCACGAGGTTCCTACCTGTGGATGCAGCTGGGGACGCTGGTCCATAGCCAAAGCCAAAGCGGCAAAGGTGGGCTTCGGGCCGGGGTAGATCTAAGTGTTGTATGGTAACTTGATCAGCGCCGACGCCGGCTGTGATCCTGTGCCCTCCCGACCTCGTGCTACTGGTGCGTTCGGGTCCCGTCAATCGCGATTTAGGTGGATCAGTTCACATTTGGGAGGACAATGCGCCAGTTCTAATTTCTTACTTTTACGACGGGGCTGCACCAGTAGAGGTTTTTCAGAACCGCTCACAGAGCGGTTTTTATATGGGTAATTTCAGTTCTTTTTCTGTTCCCTCCCCCACCCTAGCCCAGCTCCGAAGATAAACATGGTGAGCACACGCGCGATGCACTGTATGTAGCCATGCAACTGCAGTAGCACACTGATACATTCCAGCCCTCCCCACCTCGCTACCCCGCACACAGACACCTTGTGACAAACACGCACATGCACATGGCACACACACACATGGGCACGCACACACATACATACACACACACACACGACCCAAACAGGAAATTCTTGATGAACATTGTATAATGCCATGCAAAGCAGTGGCCACCATACTTCAGGAAGTCAGTTGTGAAACAAAAATAATTCAACTACAATGTGTAGGTAAGCTAGCAGCCAAAGCACAACATTGCAAACCGTGATGATATTTGCCTAAGGATTGCAGTTTGCAGACCACACCATGGAAGCAGTGAATACAGAATTATTGTAATGTCATACAAAGACGAGCAAAGAAGTGGCCACCATACACCAGAAACTTGCAGAAAGTCACATATCCAACAGATAGAGAAGTGAACAGCATCTGGTACAGCCCACACAAAACCAAGCTGACCTGATAATCGTCCGAAGATCGTAAGTGGCAGATCCTTTTCAACGATAGCATGCAGGTGTACGTTACACGCATGGACAAAATCTGACCGTGTCATCGGCATACATTGTCATCACATGCATACCCCACAGGTTACACACATGCACAGTAGAAGCACAATAAAAGCAATGGAAAAATATGAAGGGGTTGCTGAAGCATCTTCACACTTCAATTTCAGACTTCGATGTGGTCGTCACGGGGTGATATACCTGCAAGATACAAGTGATACAGAAAGAAAGCATAAGGTCGTGAGGTAGGCTATGAGACACCACAAATGGGTCACCTACATGTATGTTCAGGGCTGGTGTACACACACACGCAGAATTATCATAATCGAGAATTTCCCAAACTACAGAAGAGCAATGAAATCCATTTGCATGCACAGGAGCAATTTTGCAGTATGATGCGCAGCTCGGGAATACACCTGTTGGCAATGGATTACATTCCCATTGGAATTCCCATTCACGTGGGATTCACAGAAGCAATTTGGCAGTGTGCTGCGCAATGCGACACGACCTGCGATTCTGCGTGCGATGCAAACTCGCACAAAATACCATTCACAGAATCAGGACAAGACGTCAGCGATGCAACAGCGCCTTGCTGACGTGCCTCAAGTCAAACCTCAATGAGAATGCGTTTGTCGGTTACAACTGGTACAAATGTACAAGCAATTTCTGAAAATGCTCCTGTGAATCCTGCTTTTAATAAGCAGTGCAGGAATGTCCCTCCTCCGCTCCCCCCCCCCCTCCACACCCTCAGGGAACTTGACAAGGAAGGGTGGTCTTCGCGGTTCCCAACATCTATTTGCAGTTTCTGGTCTCCACTATGTCTTTTCAATGGGGATTTGTACATACCATAAAAGCAAGCCTAAAAAATGAACAGCACATTTGCCGTTCCCCCACTGGGGAGGATGCGTTCCAAAGCTATCCTGACAAGATACTCCGAGAAGCGGTGCTGAGTGCAATGCATTGTGAAACTGAAAAAGCTGACCAAGCCGGGGCATATAACGTCTAAACTTCAATTGTAGTTCGCCAGCTGACTACTTTCAGACTCCATGTAGGTTGGAGTACAGCTGGCTTAGAAGTTTGACAACGGCGCACGCACATAAGCAATGGCCACCTTACCTGTACTGTAGCAGTACTTCCGAGTTCCCGTATGGGAGTTCCCTCACTGTGTGTGCAATAGCAGCCTCATCGGACCAGTTCAATGCGACGCGGACAGTCCGACACTGAGGAGGACATTGAAGAAGTCAGAGACAGGAAGAATGGTTGATTTACAATTCAACTAGCAAGGCTGCACACCAACGAAGTTCCACTCACCATTGTGCCGTCCTTCTTGGAATGCAGAAATAACGCTTCCTCTCGAGAACGCAGCCTGTGACAGAGAAAAAGGAAGGTGCATCGCCATCGGCATTGGTCCTCTGCTATCACCGATTGCCGAGTTGCACAGTTCATTCTAACAAGACTGAGGATGTTCAAGAACTGGTAAGAGGAAAGGTCAGATTGCCTAGTTCCTAGGGCCTAGCATTCCTGGATGCCAGGATGTGCTGCCTCCCCCCCCCCCCCCCCTCCCTTCTACTGCCTGGAAAGGGCAACATATGTGACAGCGTTCACCAGTACAGTCGGAGGAGAACATGGGAGAAGGCAAAAAAAGGGCAACACACATGAATCCCTTATAAACAAGCAGTGGTAACTCTAGCACCAGCAATGTTGGACTTACATCCCAGCCATTGCCGCCGGATTCAGCGGCTTCTTCTTCTTCGTCTCCCATCTTGGAAGCACTCCTTCCCGTAAGTTCAGTCCTGGGATCGGGAGTACAGTCGGAGGAGGACGTCGGAAAAGGCAAAAAGGCAACACACATGATTCCCTTATAAGCAAGCAGTGGCTACTCTGGCACCAGCAATGTTGGACTTACATCCCAGCCATTGCCGCCGGATTCCCACGCTTCCTCTTCGTCGTCTTCCAGTTCCCAGGTTCCATCTTGCAAATACTCCTTCCCGTAAGTAAGTGCAGTCCTGGCCTGGGTGGATGCGCAGTACATTGACGATGGCGGAGATGGAGCAGGTCAGGGAGCCCTATACTACGGCTATAGGGTCCCGAGAGCAGATTGTGGCCAAATTCGGGACGATGCCGGACGCCAGTCAGTATGAAGTAGCGAATTGCGGACCGCCACGTAGATTGGGGTCGCGGGGTCATAATCCATGGGCACTACTCGTACGTTGCTCCAAAAAAGGGCACTGCACTGTTCCGCAGTTGCTGTTAGCGGTCGCCAAAGGCACTTGGTAGGCCGGTAATTGGGTCACGTGTCAACAAAGTGTCAACAACGTGTCAACAACGTGTCAACAACGTGTCGACCACGTGTCTTTAGCGGTACACTAATTTTGGTGTCCCCAAACTGAAAACATCGAGCACCAGTATGGAAAGGCTTTAGACAGAAAGCCTTTCCAATCACAGAACAGATGGCCCAGTATCTGCGAAAATGGACCTAATAGGGTGATTTTTCACAAAATGACTTTTTTCTGCTGTTGTCATCTATAGGTATCTAGTGATCACATGGCAAAGTATTAGACCGAACAAAGCAATATTGATGACCCAGAAGCTTCTCAAACAAGCATACGTACATATCAGGAAATACAACAATTTATCACAGTGTTTTCCACATCGGAATACTATGTGTTACAGTGAAATAAATAAAAATAGACAGTGTAATAAATCATCCATCCAGTTTTTGTTGTAAAACAACTCTTGCGAGTCTTGGGTAACCTCTGGCATAGAGCATGGATGGCCTTGATCCTCATCACTGCATACCAATGAAAACTGTTTGAAAGCCATCACAAGTCTGCTGAAAATCCAGACAAGTGCAGAACAGGAGGGAGGGTGGCTAAAACTACACCTGGAGTCCCAGTCTGTGCATCCCACAGGGAATACGACACAGGCACAACATTTTAACACCCTACACTTCATCTCATACACGATTTAGAGGTAGTCCATCACTGCTGCATGCAGCTCTGTGAAATTTGAGCTCTGTGGGAACTGGCTGCATGCGCGTCAGTGCGCCATGATTCCAGCACTGAGCGCAGAGTGTTCGTAGCTCATCAATCAATGTTCAGCTCTTGGCGTCTTGCCCCGTCCAAGGGGTTTGGTGTTCACCACGGAGTCCAGCGTGGGAGCCTGGGAAAATTCAGATCATGTCACTAGCGGCAGCGCTCTTTCGTCCTGACTCGAGTTGATCCAGGACATTTCAGTTCGTCTACCCCTGTTGCCGTCGCCTCACTAGTTTCTCCTCGTTGAGTATTTCTTCTGAGCAGAGCTATACTAAATTCAGAAGGGCCCTACAAGGATTTTCAGATGTCAGAAAGTACTTTTGCCAGCAGAGAGCTCCTTTGGCGGTGCGCCTAAATCAAGTTGAAATTCTGGTCGCTAAATAGGAATTGCGCATCGACAAAAACATCTTCTGGAAACTGTCGTTGTTCTCTATCAGACGCGACGATTCCTGCCTAAGAAATCCAATGACTTCTGGCAGAGCCGGACGGCAGCTAGCTGGCCATCGTGAACGAACTCTCCTTCTACTAGGACGATCAAAAGCATTCAATGTTGCGATGAACAAATTTTTTGTTTGAATGTGCAGAGAGCGAAGCAAGAGTTTTTTGCCGTTGGAGAAAATGACTTATTCTGAAAAAAATGATTTTCACCCGAAGGTCGATTCTCGCTGATACTGGGCCAGATTACCTGGAGACGTCCGCTCCAGCACAACTCTGGAGACCTTCAAAGCTGCAGCAGTACCCTACGCAATTGCTCGTTGACTACATGGAACAGTAGCAAATGCCATGTTTGACAATGGATCCGATTTCCAGCTGACTATCATTTCCAGTGCATACACACTTTTTTCTTTCCTTCTTTTTTCTCTCTCTCTCTCTCTCTCTCTCTCTCTCTTTTTCTTCCCTCTTAAGATCTTCGCTACCTTGTCATTAATGCATTGGGAAGAAATTCCCGTTTGGATTTTGCGAAGTAAAACAAAGTTAAAAAAAAAAAAAAATCCACGACAGTAGTACTAGTACAGTCAGTATCGCCTATACTATAGCGTTGGTGTTTGATTTTGAGCATTTTATCACTATAAGCGATAATGACCCATACTGCATGCAATGTATGCGAGTGAGGTGTCAAACGACTCAGCGCGCCGTGGACATACGCACTACATACTGTACATGTACAATGTCATGTAGCTGGCTGTAGCTCCTGACACACAAAATCAGCATTTCCTCATGATGGAGGCATAATTCGGCAACTTGTACGAGCAAAACTCACCAAACAACACTCACTGGACAAGTTCTTCACGAAGAAGTAACACCCTTTTCTCCTCTGACATCGCTTGATTTTACATCAATCACTATAACCGATGCAAAAATAATGTAACAAAGGTCTTTTGAAATATGAATTTGATCACTATAGGCGATATATTAGTAATATTACTATAGACGATTATTACTATACGCGATAACTGTGTATACTTAGTTATGGCAAATGAAAATGAATTTGAGAAATTGATCACTATATCTGGTATACAGTCGTCCCTCTCTAATCCGGCACTTTATAATCCAGCACCCTCGATAAACCAGCACAATTTTCAGTAGCCAAAATGTCCTCTTCATGCACATTGCAGCAGTAAATCAGATTTGTTAATCCAGCACCCTCCCTAATCCAGCAGATTTTCGTGGCACAAATGGTGCCGGATTATAGAGGGACCACTGTATTACTATAGTCTATAGCCGCCAACCTTATACTATAATTTATTATAAGTTATAGGCGATACGGACTGTACTAGTAGTAGACCCAGGTGCTCGAAGTCCGTACACTTTTACAGTGTGTGTTTGCCGAGCTGAAACTCACACTAGCAATGATCACTTGCCAGAATCCTGCTCGTGGATGGAAGGTATCTTGTCCAAGTTTGTTCTGAGGCCAGGCTCGATTGAACCAGGCCATCTTTCGATCCGATCTGTTTCTCTGGAGTTCGCTGATTTTTCATATCAAATTTTTGTGTCGCAGAGGGTACTCTAACTTAGTCCGTACTGATCAGAGATGACTCGAAATACACACATATTTCTGCTAATTGCTAACTTGCAATCCCTCGGTTACGACGAAAGCACCGAAGGGATATGTTTGGCATGCGGCCTCCACCAGTAATTCTTGCAAAAGCGTAGTTTGTTGCCGAAATGCAAGCTGTGTTTAGTCGGCTCAGAGAAGAAGCAGCTGCGCTGTGAAAACCGCGGGAAAACAGTGGTGGAGATGCCAGGAGTGTCAACCTTTCTGCAAGGATTGGTGGTTCTCTGTAAATTCTTCTCCTCAGGCCATTGTCAGTTCTAAGCTGGCTCTTGATGATTGAGTGAAGGTCTGTTTGACGCTGTGTCCGTTCGAAATCGGTCTTGGCAAAGTTGATTTTTGCATGAAATGTAACCCAATTTGTATTTCGTATGGACACTCGAAAACCCACTCGCGTGGTATGGGACTTCTGCTTATCGTAGATCCCTGAAAATTGCTACGCGAGGAGAACATACCACACTGTCCCCTCCACAGTACATACATTTATCACTCCCTTAGTATTGACTCACATAGATTTTTGCCATACCTAAGTAGTCAAATATTCCTGCATATTTCACTCGGGCTTAGGGATATTGACCGCTTATATTTGACTCCTTTTTAGCGATCATCGGAACACATGCTTTGGTCAGTCGTGATAAATCTAATATTGACTTCGTACTTGGTCAATAGGAAATAAAAGCCGAGTAAAAGACCGAGGCGAAGCCGAGGTCTTTTACGGGGACCTCGTACTCAGTCAATATTAGATACGTATTATTACATGCTACGCGACGAGTCTCGGCCCGGTGATATGCACACTCGTAGCTAGGCCCCGGTGTAATATGCCCGAAACTTTGCCGAAAATGCTTTTGGGAAATTCTCGTAAACCTTGCCCAAAATGCTCCCAGACCTTGCCGAAAATGCTCGGAAAATGCTCACTTTTTTGTCATCCTCAGCACACGCCGTCAAAACCAGGGAGTCAGAAAATACTCAATAAGAGACTTGCTCGAGTCTCCCATGGTAAACAATTCATAAACTACTCAGTAGTCAACAAGAAGCTAACCCACGGAATGCGGAAGTGACGTTCTTGTATGGGAAGTTTTTCTTCTCTCAATTTTGATACACAACGGCCAAGTGCTCCGTTTCCCCCAAAATGCTGCATCACGAGCCCAAAGTGATTGTACCGAAAATGCTCAAAAAAATGCTGGCATATTACACGGGGGCCTACTCGTAGCTACATAAATCATGGGTAGTTTTGTTGTGAAGTGTTGAGACCTCAACACTTCTGCAACAAAATTTACAATGATTACTGTATCTACGCTACGCTGACATGACATGTGTGTATTTACTGTATTATAATAATGGTAGTCTGCACTATAACCCGTGACTAACGACCACCCCTCTGCCTTTGGGCCAGAGTAAGCGGTCTTTACTGGCAGGTGGTCCTTACTGAAGTAGTTTTTTTCCAGTGTTTCAAGCCTCATGTACGGGTAAAAACCATCTTTATCAATGATAGAAATGCAACTAAAATCCAAACAATTTTAAAATGTAAAAAACTCAAACTACAACAAGTCAAAGCAAATGAAAAAAAACTCAATGCAAATGAAAAAAAACTCAAAGGAAATGTAGCACCCAGGGCCTAGGGAGTCGTAAAATACCAAGGTATTTTACAAGGTATTTTACGACTCCCTGGTGGCACCTACTCCACTTTTATGTTTATGTATCTATGTCATTCGGATCTTCCCAAGTTGTACATGTACATTGTACTGTTGAGATACCGAAGTCAAATAAATCAATACAATACAATACAAAAGAAATGAAAAGAACCCACAGTTAAAGAAAAGAACGCAACCAGCCGCATACGGAGCACACAAGAGGCAACAGCATAAATACATGTAAGTAAACTTCCTCAAAAAACGTATCAATAAAATCAAGAGTAGATAAACAAGAGTGTGCAACTCGCGGATGGGTTGGCCCACGGCGGAATTTTTTGTTGACGTAATCTTTTCGACGACGCACGCGCTGCGAGCCTTTTGGAGAGTTTTCCCTCGTGCACTTGGCTGGGCTTTACACTACAAGGTCGGTGCCCAGCACGGTCGTGCTCTCACACTGCTCTGCGGCAGAATCCGCGTTTCTCTGAAAAAAGGTGACGTAAACAAAAAATTCCGCCGTGGGCGCGGGGTATCTGCAGATTGTGCAGGAGAGATCCGGAGTTGCACACTCTTGTTTATCTACTCTTGACAAAATCCATCAATTTAGACCGGAACTTGAGCCTCCGACACAGCTAGTGCAGCAGACGAAGCACCAGCCTCCAGAACCACGGGACGTCCGAACAGCTTCCTGCAACCTCGGAGACACATAATACAAGACCATACACTCTACATCCAAGACCTAAGTAGCGAGAAAGACAACTAATTACTTCCATCGAACATAGACCATGACGTGACAATACTGCTCGGACGTCTTTGCTGCCAGAAGAGCGGCCACCCTTGCGTACAATGTCGATGCCGCCTTCCCCATCCCTCCACTCGCCGACATCACCACTGGAACGAAAGATGCCTGCTCCACGTTCCTGACACGTTCCTCATAATGTCGCCTTTTCTCCTTCTCGTGGCGTTGGTACACAGCGGTACGTGGTGCAGATCGATTTGAGCGAGCATATGGGTTGAATACCGGAACATCAAGAAGGGTTGATTGATTGATTTTATTTGGATTCGCGAGACCAAACGAGCAGGAGTGCTCAATAACAGGGTAGCGAATGGTCGAGTTCCGCTATGTGACAATGTAGTGTGTGCGTGGGGTGGTGGTGGTGGTGGGGGGGGGGGGGGGGGGGGGGAGCTGCGGAGGCCCAATACAATGTAAGGGGATGGGAGGAGAGAAGGCCAGCGGAGAGTCAAATTCAGAAGAGGGAGGAGAGAATAGCTGAAGTACACGGTTACTGTGCGAGGGTTCGCTCAAATCGACTGCCCCACAAACCACTGATAGCCACATCCAGTCGTGCATGGTTCTCCACATTAGCAGTACAATACCTCAACTGCTCGCCAGTCAGCGGCTGCAGCACAGGTTCAATGGAGACGACATTGGAGCACACCTGATCCAACAACTGGGCAGTTGTGTCCCCGATGTCTTATCGACGGGAAACCTCCATGCGGACACGAAAGCGAGTGCGTCACATTGACTTAATGGTCACAGGAGCAATGGGATGGAAGCCTTGCAGGTGTCCACCCATACCGGAGGCACAACCCATCCCAAAACTCCTGCTTGCTGAGACTAAAGCCATACTGTAACTTCCCTCAATGGGCGACGCGTTAGCCAGCTCGACGATCCCTTCTCACGCGCAACTTCAATACTGTTGCGCAGGGCCTCGGAGGAATTGCTCATCACCGCCTCCATCCCAGCAATTTGTGCCCGACGTGTCGCCGCCCTGACGTCAGCCTTAGCCTTACTGATTAAAGTCAAGCCACTTCCGAGGGTCCTCTCTCCAGCCAAAATTCTGTTGGTGAGCGACTCTGTGATGCGGGTGGAAGAAGCAAACTGTGCGCTCAAGGTCCTTGGATTGATGAGGCCCAATTCACCCAGGCGGCAAGGGAGCTCAAATACAATACGTAAAAACATTGCCTGGGGACGCACGGCAGGTTAGCTCTGGGATAAAATCGTTGCGTATGGCATTCTCAAGCGGCTCCAGCAAATGCTCCGGTACACTCATTGCTCGACAAAGGAAAGTCCATTTTCCCCGTAATCCCGAGGTAAAGCCTAAAGGCAGAATATGCGCCTGAGGCTGTGTCCGCGCAATCACCGCCAATCGCTCTACCTCACGCACCCAGTTTTCTACCTTTGACTTGACATATTCTTGACATATTCGGCTGGGCAACCTTTGCCTTTAAACGCACTTGAGCCGGCACCTAAATAACGTGCTCCATCTGAGATGATCTCAATTATCGATCAACGCCGGTGTCCTGGAAAGATTCCTTGCCTCAAGCAAGCATTCTTCTTTCATAGCCAACACAGATTTCGTGGCAATGACGAAATAGCCAAAACGGCAAAAGCACGACCTCGCTTGGTGAGGACGTCCCACCACCGTCGAAAACGACGTAGACGGCCAGCCGCGGAAGAGTCATCAGCAAACCACGATTGACCAGTGTCAGCGCAAGCCGCTTGCCGAATAAGGGGCAACATGCCCATAGCGTACATTTGCATCGCGAGGGTACACCTTGTGTGGTGCTCTCAGCTCCTGTGAAAGAATACATTCCCCATCAATGTCTAAATGGGCCGGTTCACGGTAGGTATTGATCAGGACTGTGGCCAAGGGTAGGTATTGATCAGGACTGTGGCCAAGGGTAGGTAGTGATCAGGACTGTGGCCAAGGGTGGGCACAAATGGCGAACATTGAGTAAGCGAACTTGACGATTCAATCTGTTGAATGCATTAGATGCATGGGCAACAAAATGCCCTCAGTACCAGGGCGGGAAAATATTGTCTGCATCGCGTGCACGCCCGCTTCCAACCCACAATCCAGACCGGCACATAGCTGGTCACAACCCACTGCTTCGCGAACCTCGGGACCAGCAACTTGGAGATTTGCTTTGCCTATTATTCTGCGAGATACTTCGCCTATTCCTATGGCCCGACGCCAGGGCGCTTATCAAGTGCTATTAATCGACAAGTTGTAAATGCAGCCAGTGAGTCTGGGTTCACGTAGGCCGTGGCCAGCCTTCGAGCACAAGACGCCAAAGTGTCACATAGTGCATCTGAAGGAGTCGAGAAATTGGAGCACATAATTATGTCTCCTCCAATTCTCTGCATCAACACCGCTCGGACCAGCAGCACCTTGTGCATGAGTGGCTGCTTTTCGGATCGCCTCCCGCCCTAAGCCACTAAAGTATACGACCCAGCTCTCCCTAACACCCAGTTTGCATTCCGCCCTGGACACTCGACCGAAGATGCGCTGGCACTGCTCTCGGACACCGTCCTCCAAGCCCGAGACAATGGTTCTGTTGTAGCAACATGCCTGTTAGATATGAGTAAAGCCTTCGACAAGGTGAAGCATGCCACCCTCATCCAGGACTTGTTCAGCATCGGTATCTCCGGCGCAGCCCTGAAATGGTTTCGGGACTATCTGTCTGGGCGCCATCAACGCGTTCGTATGGGCTCCCGACTGGGCAGAACTGTACCGTGCACTTGTGGTGTGCCGCAGGGCTCTGTAGTAGGACCCATGCTGTTCTCCATATACACCAGAGATGTCCCCTCTGAATCTGCGCCGGCATCATCACTGCAGTTTGCGGATGACATCGCCCTGACATGTGCAAGACGGACAGCGCAAGAGGTGTCTGATGCGCTCAGCTTGGCGGTTACCTCCCTCTCAAGTTGGCTGGACGCTCGTGGTCTTGTATTAAATGCAAAGAAGAGCAATGTATTGGTTTTTACCAGCAGCAGTGGGCAGCAGCCGGATGTGGTTGTACGCTGTCGAAATGATGTCCTTCCGCACACCACCAGCGCGAAATACCTCGACGTCTTGATCGATGAACGAATGGCCTGGCAACCGCAAGTTGACCGGTGCATCTCACGCACTGCTAGGAAGATCGGTAGTCTGTGGCGGGCGCGACGCTGCCTCACTCTAGCTAGTCGAAGCAAGTACTTCCTATCTGTCATCATGCCGGATTTGATATATGGATCGTCAGCATATGGCTCTGGCTTGACCCACAACCAGCTAAACCGCTTGCACGTGGCCCAAAACCGCGCAGCAAGGGCGGTGTTCGGACGACCACGATTTACCAGGGCCAGTGACCTCTTGGAGAGGCTCTCTGGTTATCGCGTGGACGAGGTATATCGCCAGAAACTGCTTGTGCTGGTATGGCGGTGCGTTCATAACCATGCCAGTCCTGCTCTGCAGGCACTGTTTGTTCGCAACTGCGGAGCAACTCGCCTTCAGCGCAGTCTGGGCCTGCAACAACCAATAGCCAGAAGCCGGGCAGGCCAATGCCGACCAGCATCTCGTGGTTGCCTGTTATGGAACCATATACCTGACACGGCGCGAGCCATGGGCAACATCCCAGCATTCCGCCGAGCTGCCATTCCCTACACGTTGTAGACTGCTACACAGTTGGTCATACCATGGTATTCAGTACCCACGAACTTTGCAAAGCCGATAATATGATAATGTACCGTGGTGCATGCACCGATGGTACCACCACTTCGTAGACTGCCTCCCGTTCATTTCTGTGCTCCTGTCTCTATTCTCGTCAGCTGTGTACTTCAGCAGTTCAATTCTGTGCTCCAGTCCTCTTTATTCTCGTGAGATGTGGACTTGTTTTGCAGTTTGTTTGGTTTATTTGAATTCGCACAGTAACCGTGTACTTCAGCTATTCTCTCCTCCCTCTTCTGAATTTGACTCTCCGCTGGCCTTCTCTCCTCCCATCCCCTTACATTGTATTGGGCCTCCGCAGCTTCCCCCCCCCCCCAACCACCACCACCCCACGCACACACTACATTGTCACATAGCACAACTCAACCATTCGCTACCCTGTTATTGAGCACTCCTGCTCGTTTGGTCTCGCGAATCCAAATAAAATCAATCAATCAATCATACGGAATGCGGAGGCGCGTCAGATATGAGAGCATCCTCATCGATCGGCTCTGGTGACGGGTGCTTGTCCTTTAGGATATCTCGGACTGTACATCCATCAAGACAATTGTGTCGTCAAGGGCATGCAAGCCGCCACCCTCATCGTCCGATATCACTTTGAGAGCAGCTGTAAGCTTCCCAGCCGTGACCTTGTCTGCAAAGCCCCTGGCGGGGTCAACACTACCTCGGTTTTGAGAGAGAGAGAGAGAGAGAGAGAGAGAGAGAGAGAGAGAGAGAGAGAGAGAGAGAGAGAGAGAGAGAGAGAGAGAGAGAGAGAGAGAGAGAGAGAGAGAGAGAGAGAGAGAGAGAGAGAGAGAGAGAGAGAGAGGGAGAGAGGAGTCTAGTGAAGCAGCGGCGAAGGTCCTACACGGGAAGTTTAAAACATAACAACCACGTCGCACTGACAAGCAAGGACAAGCAAGGACTGAAGGAGAGTTGCAAGTTCTTTAACCTGACCGGTTCCTGTGACATGAGTCACTTCATCAGAGGAATGAAGATAAATGACAATATGGAACTCAATATAACCAGAGAACTGGACAGACAGGCGTCGAGTACTGTCGAGAAATTAGCGCGAAAAAAAAGCAATTTAGCGATTTAGCGCGAAAAAAAGCGTGAACAAAACACGGGGTTGCTTGCAAGGCGAAAAAACAAACACGAGGTTGAGTGCATGGAGGTAAAAATACCTATACCCATCGTGAATGTGGTTTCCTAAAACATAAGTTAACGCGAAAAGAATTTTGCAGGGTGCGTTGAAGGCTGAGGAGGCCAGGGTGATAGTCAGTAACAAAAACTGTGGGGCAAGAGGCAGAAGCTTGCACAGAGCTAGCTGGAGGTATGAGTTGACAGCTAGCTGGGGTATCACTGAACGCATCGTGGAGAAACCTAGGTGACAGTAGGAGGGTAACCACGCTTGCGAAGCCTGGTCCAGAAAGCATCACATAGCGAGCAGGGCCTAGGGAGGTGATCTCACTGTTTGTGTGGTTATAGCGCAGCAATTCAGCTTTAATAAAAGCCCTGAAACATGAGCGGGGGTGGTCGGACAGCCAGCCAAGTTTCGGCTCATTCCCAGAATCCACAAGCCCCTTGGGCCCTGTGGAGTTAAAGGGAGGCCCATTGTGTCGTGTCAGGGCTACTGTACAACCCCAGCCTCTCGCTATGTCAACTACCATATAAAGAGTCTCATGAAATCAGCAAGCACTGTGTTTACTTCTACTTGTACTAACGATGTTGTAAAGAGTTTGATCACTCCGTCGAACGATGACTTGAGTGACTTGAGTGACTGCTCCCTTTTGACTGCAGACGTCGAAAGTCTTTACACATGTATGTCGTGGAAAGACACGACCAATGCCCTGTACGTGTTCCTCGACGAAAATAATCACCCCATGAAAGACTTGCTCATTGATCTTTCTTCTTTTGTGCTAAGAAATAATTTTTTCGAGCATGATGGTTTGGTGTATCACCAAGAGAATGGCATGGCCATGGGTACACCCATGGCGGTTAATGTTGCAAATATTTTCCTCTTCGTCCATGAGCGTACATCCTCTCGGTCTTCCGTAACACCATAAAGTTCTTCGGTCGATACGTTGATGATCTTCTCTTAATCATCAAAAGAGTCAGGAAAGACTGAGCAATCTCCCTGCCGTCAAACGGCCCATGTACGCAAAACTTGACAACATCAGTTATCACTCCCCCTCACGTGACCGCGGACTCCTGCATATACACTCACACAATAACCACACAACTGTTTGGGGATAGCGCGCTTATTGTATTATGCCAAACTTGACACGCTGAGTCCAGCTTGACTCAGCTGAGTCCCTAACTGCAATTTACTGCTCTAACATGAAGCCGTGCCTGGAAGAAGGGAAAGAGCGAAAAAAGAAAAAAAAATTCTGGCCTTCTGCAAGCAATAGCAAGTAATGAGTGACGGCTGTGTAAAGTCGCACAACCATGCAGTCGACCGGATGATGGTGAGTGTCCGGCACACATCTTGCTCTGCTGCTCCACCTGCGCATACCTGATACGGTGGTGCGCTTACGGGCGGGCTGCCTGGGCCCCAGATGCCTCCTTGATGCGCCACGGAGTGCCGTTGAAGCACCTGTATCACTTCGGTGATCCAAATGCGAATGCAGCCTTGCCGGTCGCCCGCCGGCCTGCCGCCTACGCGACCAGCCTGAGACTGGCCCTGCCGCATTTGGCGCTTCTAAACGCTGCGATCCGGTAGACAGCTCACTGGGCTGCCAAATACGTGACTGGCTTGAGGACAGTTCCATACTGGGCAGGGCGCCCAGCTCAGGTCGCACGCCGTGCGGCGTGAGCTGGGCGCGGTGAGGGTTGGTGATAACTACAGTTTCCTCCTTCCTCCTCCGGAAACTTCCATACTTACGTGGTCAGACCCAGTAAAAGTATTGAGTTTCTTGATTTGATCATCTCTATTAATGGTAAATCCACATTCACATTCAGTACTTTCCAAAAGCCCAGGAACGCTTATGTTTCAGAGCTTTTATTAAAGCTGAATTGCTGCGCTATAACCACACAAATAGAGGCAAAGAGAGAGAGAGAGAGTGAGAGAGAGAGAGAGAGAGAGAGAGAGAGAGAGAGAGAGAGAGAGAGAGAGAGAGAGAGAGAGAGAGAGAGAGAGAGCCGAGAGAGAGAGAGAGAGAGAGAGAGCCGAGAGAGAGAGAGAGAGAGAGAGAGGAGAGCCGAGAGAGAGAGAGAGAGAGAGAGAGAGAGAGAGAGAGAGAGAGAGAGAGAGAGAGAGAGAGAGAGAGAGAGAGAGAGAGAGAGAGAGAGAGAGAGAGAGAGAGAGCCGAGAGAGAGAGAGAGAGAGAGAGAGAGAGAGAGAGAGAGAGAGAGAGAGAGAGAGAGAGAGAGAGAGAGAGAGAGGGAGGGAGGGAGGGAGGGAGGGAGGAGGGAGGGAGGGAGGGAGGGAGGGAGGGAGGGAGGGAGGGAGGGAGGGAGGGAGGGAGGGAGGGAGGGAGGAGAGAGAGAGAGAGGTGGGTGGGGGGGGGGGAAGAGATCAAAGGCAGTTCAGATGGCTGTGAACATGAAGTAATACTTGGGGGGGGGGGGGGGGAGAAGCTTCAAGATGGAAATAGTTCTGAACTGTTAGAGGGAGTCCGTGGCCCAAAGCCACTGGCTTCGGCGAAGATGGTAGTGAATATTCGTTTTGAAGTATACTGTATTGCAGGCCCTTAGGAGATGGTGGTTTGGTGAAGAGGGAGGGAAGATGGCAGCGTGTTCCAGGTGTTGATGATGTTGTGTGGAAATGCGCGTCTTAGGTACTGAAGTAGTTAGGAGCACCTGGAGGGAGAACATTTTCCAGTTGGTAGGGGTGTGAAGCAGACTGTTGGCATTGTCTCCGGGTTACAGGTGCGCTTGATGGACACGGAGAGGGGACCATGGATCTCAGCATAGGAGGACCTGGTTGGCCCAGTAGCTTGTAGACGAAAGTCAGTGCCGCCACTTTCCATCGAGCCTCGAGGCTCTGTAGCAAGATGTTGGGTCCCAGGATGTGGGGACCCGCCTCTGCACTCCGTTAATGTGTTCAACGGGTTGGTGGGAGCAGCTCCAATCCAGACAAGGGGAGAGTATTCGAGCAGGGGCCGGACGAAATGGTTATGGGTGATACATGCATACATACATTACTGTATAAGGAGGAAAACTTCCTTCTGCCAGCGGAGAGGGCTCGACACAATAATGTGGAGCACTATTACACACAAAAAGGCACAACGGAGGTTTACAACGGTTGTCGCAACTCTGAGTTTCTTGCTCAATGCAATCATCAGTCGCCCATTGTGCCTTTTGTGTACATTACTGTATACATAGTCATACATACATGTACATGTACATACATGTACATACATGTACATACTAAGTTGTGACTGATCAAACCATCTGTTGTTCTGACTAGTGTGTCACGGCTCTACCTTCCCGGTATCGAGCTCTCTTGGATTTCTGCTGGAATTCACAACAGTGTACATACATACATACATACATACATACATTCACTGTACATACATTCATTGTATTGTACAAATGAGAGTCCTCCGGCTCGGTAGAGTGCTCAATATTCGTTCCGAACGGTTCGAACAGAGCTAACTTACAAACGGCACGGAGCATAAAGCATCGTTCGTTGTAACTAATACTAGTCTCATGCCCATACTGCCATAGGCAATCATCAGACAACTGATACTGGATGAACAGCCAAGATCCGATTATATGCAGTAGTGTTGCAGAGGCAGCGATGTGTGTAAGCAAGCGTGAGGAATTTCATACATGGACTCAGTTACACCGTTGTACTTGCCAAGCAGGAACTTTGCAGCATGGCGACACTTGGACACAATCTCCGTGCGTTTGTTGAGCGAGATTCTGCGGTCTGATGCTAGGATGTGGTACTTCTCGGCTATGCAGAGGTTGCAGCGCCTTGCGACGTTGGAGTAGGCATTAGCACGCGCCTTGACAGCCCAGGAAATCTCGTATGGTCTATCCTGGCGCTTTTAAAAGGCTCCACACATTAGCCAGCTGAGTGCTGCTATCATAGCGCTCATGTCTTAGCGTGGTCATGTGGTTGGAGTGTCTGCTCTTGAACTCTGGCGCCGACATCCCAGAGTGTATGTTCTCAGGGTGCTGCCCGACTTGATGCTTGCCACATGCTTGCCACATACACCATATTGGTGGTCCTGCATGCACCATTCAGTGTACATTGTATACCACCTTGGACCTTAGACCAGTGGGCATAGCGCTGCAACACGGCAATTGCATGGTAAACCAACACGTTTCGGTTGTAGTACTTTCTTGTTGTGTGCTTTTATCCTGGTTTCCATACTCGGCATGCAGCTATAGCTCACCTTCACGGTATTGCGGTTGAAGACTTTCTCAATCTGGATCCATTGGGGAAATGCAACGATATCAGCGCGAGAAACTGTCTGGCGATGTTTATTCTGACGTTCGCACTGTATGGAGGGTTGTTGAACCATAATTTAGTTTTCACCCCTTCCTTCTACGCGGCTGCGTGTCGCCACCGCTGTAGGTTAGAGGTGTGGTGTGTCCGCCGGCGGCAAGCGTGAAGACTTCAGTGACCTGCTTCCTTTTTCTGTCTGCCATAGGCCCACTAGCGGCCTTCAGTACTGCCAGACCGTCGTCCCGATACAGGCCCACAGACTGTCTGCTGAGGTGCGCAGTGAGCTTCTCGAGAATGTATACCGACTTGCTCACAAGCCTCCGCACCGTCATATGCACCCATGGTGACGTCGAACATGTCTCCCCTTCCCTGCTTCGACCACACCTGGCCATCTGAGAATAGCAGCGACTTCCCGGCATGCATAACGGTGTCTATATCGTCCTGGCTCACTTGCGCGTCGTGCGTCTGGGCGAAGTTCAAGGCATCGAGGAGGAGCTCCTTCGTGATGGATGGATAGAAGTTTACTATATCAAACACCAAGAAGGAGTGTCGTTCCTTCTCCTCGATGCCCTTGAACCAGTCTGTCACATCCGCAGTACTTCTCCATTGCCTTGCCCCTGTTGTACTGCGGAGTTTATCTGGCACAGTCATGTCGCGGAGTATGATCCGGCTCACAGTGCCTAGCTGGCTCTTAGCAGGGTTGATGAGACGACATGGCAGGGCCTGCTGAAAGTTTTCCTTGCGGTCTTTGATCGTTATGAAAAATGTCGCAAGAACCGGTTAGCATTTTGCTGCATTCCTTGCAGTTATGCCTTGTGCAAGTTATGGCTCCTGCTATGATCATTGACCATCTCACTGCACTACCTGCACTAGTGGAGTACTGCAGCCATATGCACAGGGACGCAAAGTCAGCCATAGGCATAGTGCCAAGTTAGTGGCTCACTGGTGTGTCGTGGTGAAGGAATGCAAAGACCTGTATTTGTTTCCCGGGAATGGCTGATGCCCGCGTGTGATCATGCATGGTGCACCCGGTGGGGTGCACACGACAGAGCATGCTAGCACCAAGGTCAAGGATGAAGCATTGTCATTGTACATGCGCATGTATAACATGTAGACCCACAAATAATAATAATTATTACAATGCGCTGCTTTGCATGAAGTCACGTTTAGTGAAGTGCGATGTAATGACGTACGATGTACATGTATTTACATGTACCTTGGCAAGTGGTTCATGCCGATGATCTCTTACTCTTACTTCTAAAAAATTAATGAATCATAGTTTTACAAAGACTGCGATGATGTACTGTGGACAGTGGATCTACAATGTACATGATGTGTAACATGACATGTAACAATGTCAATGGTGGTAGTCTACAACTCAATCTCCGGCAACCAAACACGAAAGTACTTGTAGTACGAAAGTGTACTATGAAAGTGGTCCTTTACCAGCGATACATCTACGTCAGGACACATAATAAGAAATTATTTCCCAACTCAACTGGGTAGTCTGGGCTATTGTCCGTATTGAGTATTGTACTGGATAATACTTGAAATGCATTGAATTATTTGTCGCATGAATCTTGGATGCGGCCTTCTGACACAGAACGATATTAATTTTACATAGCCTGCGCTTGAATTCATCTTTGCGCACAACGAGGCGAACATCGGGAGGCAACTCATTCCACAGAATCGCACCTCGGAAGCGAATGGACGACCCAGTCTCGCAGGCCCGGGAAGGAAAGGGACGCGCAGAAGTCTCGTCATCTGTCCATACCACGGGTAGCTCTGCGTTCGTGGTCGACCAGATCGGGGGCAATACTGAATAGGTGTGTAGAATGGCGAAAATAGTGGACTGCCAGTGCGGTGTGAGCGTGAAGACAACGCGTTAGTAACTCACGGCACGGAAGACGAAGACATGGACTTTCTGACGTCAGAGCTACTGAATGGTGGATAACCGAAGTCTCTTCCGCATACATGTAGCAGGGGCTGGGTGGCGACGGGGTTTATCATGGTTATGCAAGACTGCGCGGATGACAGGATTATTAATTTTGTTGACTGTTGTTGGTTGGCAGCATGTAACAAGGTGGAGGACCACCGTGTTCGAAAACAGTCAGTGACCTTTCTACAACCATCTACGACTACGGTTGGTAGAGCCCCGGTCTTGCGACCACCTGAACCGTGTCGTGTGGGTGTTGGCCCAGCCAGGGAGTTTCTTGTTGTTGCACCGACGGTCCGTCACTCCGTCAGTCGTGTGCTAGACTAGTACATACATGTACAGTCAGTATAAGTTAGTTTGGAGTTGACAGGAGGGCATGCACATCGAAATCACGCCTTGTCAACGACCCGTTCTTGCTCAGTTTTAACGACCACACTCAGCAAAGAACAAAACAACAACGAAACACAACGACACACCAACGCTGATGTGGCATCGCAAATCCCGTACCGTGCACGCAGGCACTGGGTTGCAACAGAAAAAAGACGCGCTGCAAGCGTGCCAAGCAGCGAGTGAGTACAGAACGCGTACTAATGCCAGTCATGGCAACGGAAGATAAAATTATGGAGATCGACCCGATCGAGAGCAGAGTACGAAAAAAGCACACATTCAAAGTTCAAACTGTGCAACAGAAGCAGAAGAGGAAAACGAAAATGAACACTTGTCGTGAAGTGAAGTGCTTCTGTCCAAGGGTGCTTACACCCGACGGGGTGACAGCGCCCCTAGTCAGACAATACAAGGCAAACGAAATAGAAATTAGCTGAGTCACAGCGCGGGACTCCGAAACGAAAACCGGTGAGTATGTAAATATTAATTGTTTCGTACCTGCTGTACAACGTAACAATTCGTAACGTAATTTCAAACTAGCACTCGTAGAATTGTAGTGCGAATGTGCCACTCGATTATAGTAACAACAACAAAGAGATACTCTTCTAAACATTTCTCTCCCTTCTCACTGTGCCGAAATTCACAGTGACCAAAAAATTCGAAATTGATTATTGTTCTGAAATAGGCAAACAAGGAGCTACTCACAGAACAGCTTACAAAGACGCACGATTGGGCGGGTGTAGGTCTTGTCGCCCACCTTGACCTTCACAACTCGCACGTGTCCGTCTGGACCAGGGTGCACTTCGGTGACGCGACCCATTGGCCAAGTGCCCCGTGGGTTGTCTTGGGATGTCACTAGAACGATGTCGTCGACCTTGAGGTCTGTCTCGGCCGTCCTCCACTTGAGTCGCCGGTTCAGCTCTGGCACGACTTCCTGCATCCATCTCCGCCAAAAGTGCAACACGAGTTCTTGCACTACACGCCAGCGTTGCCGAGGGTTGAACTCGCTCTCGTCCACTCCTGCAGGTGCGAACCGAGTACCGATTTGGCCATACATGAAATGATTGGGCGTTAGCGGAGTCGGGTCACGGCCATCTGCCGACACGTAGGACAGTGGCCGTGAGTTCATGAGCGCCTCCGCGCCGACGATAGCAGACAATAGCTCCTCGTCTGTGACCTCCGCGTTCTTCAGAATCGCCGAGATAGCACGCTTTGCCGATTTTACTAACGCCTCATGCACTCCGCCGAAATGTGGTGCTGCTGGAGGGTTGAAACGCCAGCTAGTCTGCTGATCCGCTGTCTGCCGCTGAATCGCCTCTGCATCAAGCTGCTTGACTAGCTGAGCAAGCTCATTGGTGGCGCCGACGAAATTCGTGCCATTGTCGGAGATGACGTCGATCGGTACTCCCCGTCGATTGGTGAAGCGGACGTACGCCTGCAGGAACGAGTCCGTTGTCAACGCGTATGACAGCTCGAGATGCACTGCTCTCGTCTGCAAGCAGGTGAACAAGCACAGGTACCGCTTGTGTTGTGTCTTGCCGCGACCCTGCTTCGTCATAAACGGTCCAGCGTAGTCTACAGAGACTCGGCCGAATGCGCGTAGCGGCAGGCTGACTCGGACCTTAGGTAGTGGCGCCATCACCTGCATTGCCGGCTTCGTACGGTTCCGGGCGCACCTCGCACACTTGGCTTCCCAAGCTCGCACCTCTTCGCGGCCAGCGACGATCCAGTAGCGCGACGAGAGTTCGGCTAGCGTATGGCTGACACCGAACGCGTGATATCCTCGTTCGTGACATGCCTTGACAATCAGCTGTGTCACATGATCTCCTCGTGGTAGGACGATGGGATTGCGTTGTTCTGCAGTCAAGAAGTCTGCATGCTGTAGTCGACCTCCGACGCGTAGCAGGCCGGCGTCGTCAATCATCGGCTTGAGCGAGACTAGCTTGCTGGTTGCAGGGATCGGCTTGCCTGCCTTAACTGCAGCATACTCTGGTAGCGACTGTTGCTGCGCTCGCTTGATGTAGAACTCCTCAGAGTCTCGGATCGCTTGTGGCGATAATTCATCAAACTCTCGTTGTGCGGGTGGTACTGAGCAATTCGTAGCGAATCGCACACACCAAGCATGAACACGGCACATTCGTACCCAGTCGGAGTAGCGGCTTGGCTCTAGACGATTCAGCTCGCTGTGGCATTGGTCGACGGTCACCGCAGTCAGCTCGATGGACTCGTCCGTCGGTTGATTGTCTTTCTTCAACTCCAGAGTTGACGGACGGGGCTTCAATTCTGGCTGAACAGGCCATTCACTTTCAGCGGCACCCAAGAAGCCGGGACCGTTCCACCATAAACTGCTTCCCGCCAACTCTTGCACTGACATTCCTCGAGAGACCAGGTCGGCTGGATTGAGCGCGGTGGGCACGTACCGCCACTGGGTAGGATTGGTTTGCCGTTGAATCTCGCCCACTCGACTAGCCACAAACTGCTTGAAGGTGCGGCTGTAGTTGGTGATCCAGTGCAGAACGTTGCTGCTGTCCGACCATAGCGTCGTTGCTCGGGGGTCGAGGTTCAGTGACTCGGCGGATGATGTGGCGAGCGTTGCTCCGGTTGTCGCCGCCATTAGCTCAAGCCGCGGAACGCTGACAGCAGTCACTGGTGCCACACGGACCTTGCTTGCGACGAACCGTGCTGTCGGTTCTCCAGTGTCATAGTGACTGACCAGATACGCGACTGCTCCGTATGCGACCTCGGACGCATCTGAGAACACGTGAAGCTGGCTGCTGATTGCTGTGCGTCCCGTGGCCGTCAGGCAGCGTGGTACACGTACTGTTGATAGCTCCGTCACCTGCTCAAGCCAGCCGAGAACCTTCTTGACGATTGCTGGGGGCAGTTGCTCATCCCATGCTGCTCCACAAAGCCACATCTCTTGCAGCAGGACCTTTGCTTGCACGAGGTACGGTGCGAGGAGTCCAAGTGGATCAAACAAACTTGCTGTTGCACTGAGAAATGCGCGCTTCGTAGGATTTGAGCCGATCTCCGACAGCTGCAGCTGGAACGTGAACTGGTCCTCCTTGGCAAGCCAGAGGACTCCCAGTGTCTTGACATTCGGCAGCTCTCCCTTCGTGAGGTTGATCTCCTCAGCGCGATCCTCCTTCGGGATGGTCTGCAACACCGCCGTGGAGTTGCTCAGCCATTTTCGCGGGTGCATACTGGCTTTGTGCCACAACGCCGACAGCTGCCTTACGAGCTCAACGCCTTCCTCATCGCTTCGAACAGAGTCCATGGAGTCATCCATGTACGTTGACTCAAGGACCGTTTCCGCTGCACGAGGATAGGTGTCGGCGTGCTGATGAGCATTGTGTCTAGCCGCGTACTGCGCTAGGAAAGGCGACGCGTTCACACCGAAGACCACTCGATTGAACTCGTATGTGGCCGGTTCCTGCTCGTTATCCCGCCACAGAAAGCGATGGAAGGGCCTGTCCTCCGGAGCCAGGGATATCTGGAGATACATCTCCTGGATGTCGCAGATGATGGCGACCTTGTTCTGCCGGAAGCGCAGGAGTACCTTCGGTAGCGATTGCTGCAGCTTGGGACCAGCACTGATAACATCGTTCAGCGCTACACCATTGCTGATGCCAGCTGCGTCGAAAACCACACGTGTCTTCGTGGTGGCCTTATCTTCACGGATGATGGCGAAGTGTGGAAGGTACCATTCGTTTACAGAACCTCCACACTCGTTGTCAGGCACTCGTCGAATGTACCCGTTGGCTAGGTACTTGCGGATGACATCGCTGTACGCTGTTGCTGCTGCTGGGTCACGTCGCAGCCGCTTCTCCAAGCTGTGCAGACGGCCGAGTGCCTTCGCTCGGCTTTCAGGCATGACTGGACGTTCGGATTTCCAGGGTATGCCAACGCAGTAGCGGCCGTCCGTCACCTTCAACGACGCTGCAACTTTCTGCTCTGCCACCTTATCGTCGCGTGACATGAATTTCGTAGTGCTGCTGTTCACTTCTTCGATTTCCCACAGGCGCTTCAAGCTGCTCTGTAGGTCACCGTCGCTGAACATTGTGAAGCAGCAGCTCGCCGCTGGGTGTGCTGGTTGTACTTGGCCGATGCAGGTCCAACCTAATGCCGTCCGACGCGCCACGGGCTCATGGCTGTTACCCGAGCGCTCTTCATACGCCATGTGAAGCTCCGGATAGTCGGCACCGATAAGCACGTCAATGTGGCGTTTCGACGGTAGCGGCGGAAACTCAACGTTGGCTAGATGTGCGTACTGCTTTCCCAGGTGGTGCCAGTCTACAACTTCCATGTTGCCTGTTGGCTGCTCGATTGTGCACGCATGGAGAGTCGTCGACGTGGCTCCGTCAACACTTCGCAGAGTGCACGATACTGGTACAGTGTGAATGGTCTCTTGCTGTCCATTCAGCTTGCTGATGGTCAGCGACATGCTGGATCCAATCAGGCCGAGTTCTGCCGTAACATTGCTCGCTATGTACGAGCGCGTGCTGGCGTCGTCCAGCAGCGCGTTAACAGTTAGCGACCGCTTGCCGTTGGATAGCTGAACGGGAACTGTCCGAATCGACGTCACCGTCCGTACTCTATTCTCCTCTCCCTTCGTGCTGTTTCCGAGGGAGACAGCACTGAAGTTCTCCGGCTGCATGGCTCCAGTCTCTCCGGAGGCGTGGGTTGACGACGCTGGAAGCGGTTGACGGGGCTCACTGTGCAGCAGGCGATGGTGATGCTGCGTGCACCCGTCGATACCACACTCCCGGTCCCGTGGGCAATCCTTGCCGCTGTGCCCAGTCGCAAGGCATCTATAGCATGACTTGCTTCGCTTCGCTGCTGCCCAGCGCTGGCTTACAGTTTGTTTCTCAAACTCTGGGCAGCGCCAGATCGGGTGCTCGCCACCATTGCAGCATTGGCATGTGGACCTTGCGGTCGGCACGTTGCCAGCGGTGTTTGTAGCTGTCACGAACGTGGTCGTGCGCGGTTGCACAGCGTCGTGAGCAGTTGCCGTCCGAGTCGGCTGATTTCGACTTGTCCCGCTGGTTGACAATTGGCTTCTGACGTGATGCTGCTGGCTGATGCCTTCGATAGTTTCCGTGGCGGCAGCAAGAACTTCTGCCTCGGCATTCAGCCACTCCAGCAGCACCTCGACCGATTCGTCCTTTTGGTGGTGTACTATCCAGCGGCGATACTGGGCCAACAAGTTCACCGGCAGCTTCTGCTGGATCCGCTGGTAGAGAATGCCGGTACCTAGCTCGGTGTGCATACCGGCATCCTTTAACGTCACCACTGCCATGTCGAGCACATCGGTAAAGCGCTCCAGGTCCTGGGCTCTACCGGATCGAATAGGTGGAGATCGTTCCAGCTCTTCCATCCTAACCGCAAGGCGCCGGCGACTCCCACCGAAGCGTCGCTCCAGCCGCCGCAGAGCAGCATCGTATGCTGCTGCCGAGTAGCCAAGACTCTCGATGGCATCCAGCGCCTCACCCGCCACGTACTGTCGGAGCTGCAGCAGTTTGAATTCAGCGGAGAGCGGCTGCTGGTCCACACAAACGCTGAAAGCGGATTTCCAGCGCTCGTATTTTCGCTTCTCTCCGGTGAACACGGCAATTTCGATCCGCTTCAACTTGCTGGCGATGTTGATCTGTGCAGCTGCCGCTGGAGCAGTCCGTGGCGCAGGTCGAGCTGCGGTGCCTCCGACATATGTCGGAACTGGGGCGAATACTGCGGTCTGGGGTGCTTGCATGCCAGCGCTGGGTCTCACACCGTACTGTGACGCTCCGGCAGAGATGGTGTGCGACGGTCCAGTAGACACAGGTGAGTTGTACACGACTGCACTATTGCTCGCACTCCACTGCGGTTGCTGTTGTTGGTACATGTATGCCTGCTGCGGCCTAGCACTATTGTTGCCATACGTTGCATACATCATACTACGTGTTTGATCAGCAGGATCGTGGATCAGGAAGGCAGAGCCTTGTTCCTGATTTATAGCGGGAGCGTTGCTGCCCGTGGTCATAGTTGCAAATGACGCTGGCAGCACTGAACTACGTGGCTGGTACTCTGCAGCTGCTGCAGATAAAGCGGTGCATGCATTGCTGTTGATCATATCCGTTTGCGGTGGCGCGTGTGCTGACGCGGTTGCCATGGCAACGGTCGGGAAGGGTTCGGCAGGTTCCCCCACACGCTGACCACTGAACATTACAACACGACTGTCCGGCTCTACTTCCACCCGTTCTCCATAGTCTGCAGCCCTGGGCAACGTCACCCGCGCATCGTGCTGGCGACCAAGAAACGGTGCATCTTGGAGCGCCGCACGCAGATCTAGAATTTCTCTGCTTTCCTCTCGTACTGACGCTAGTAACGGCGTTGCCCCTCTCAGTGGCGATTGCTTTGGACTGGGAGTCTGCCTGGTCGACGCTGCCAGGCTCGCTCTGCTGCTCCTGATGAGCACACTCCTGGCCAATTCCATGGCATCGGAATACTGGCCTTCCAGCTGCTTGTACTGCTTCTGGAGACCAGCATGTCTCCTAGAGTCAGTGTCCACCACCGCTTCCATGTATTCCATGATGACCTTCTTGGTCTCGTTATACACTGTCGTCAAGTGGCTTCTCCATGTCTTTACGTCATCTTGGTTCGGCACCTCATTCGTTGACTCCACTGTCAAATTTCTCCTCGTATTTGTGAAATCCGTTTTCAGCTCTCGCTTTTTCCGTGCGAGGTCTTCTAGTTTTACCTCCATGATGGCTCCGTGAAAACCATCCTCTGCTACCAATAGTTTGGAGTTGACAGGAGGGCATGCACATCGAAATCACGCCTTGTCAACGACCCGTTCTTGCTCAGTTTTAACGACCACACTCAGCAAAGAACAAAACAACAACGAAACACAACGACACACCAACGCTGATGTGGCATCGCAAATCCCGTACCGTGCACGCAGGCACTGGGTTGCAACAGAAAAAAGACGCGCTGCAAGCGTGCCAAGCAGCGAGTGAGTACAGAACGCGTACTAATGCCAGTCATGGCAACGGAAGATAAAATTATGGAGATCGACCCGATCGAGAGCAGAGTACGAAAAAAGCACACATTCAAAGTTCAAACTGTGCAACAGAAGCAGAAGAGGAAAACGAAAATGAACACTTGTCGTGAAGTGAAGTGCTTCTGTCCAAGGGTGCTTACACCCGACGGGGTGACAGCGCCCCTAGTCAGACAATACAAGGCAAACGAAATAGAAATTAGCTGAGTCACAGCGCGGGACTCCGAAACGAAAACCGGTGAGTATGTAAATATTAATTGTTTCGTACCTGCTGTACAACGTAACAATTCGTAACGTAATTTCAAACTAGCACTCGTAGAATTGTAGTGCGAATGTGCCACTCGATTATAGTAACAACAACAAAGAGATACTCTTCTAAACATAAGTAGTGTAGTGTAGTTCCTCCAGCTACCTGTCCCTCCAGGAAATCGCGATTCCACGGATGCAACAAATTTCGCGATTTTGGCCGAAACCCGCAAATTTCTGAAAAGTCCCCGATTTCCCGCGTTTTTTGTTGTTTTCTGCACTTCTTTTTACATTTTTCTGCACTTTTCACGCAGTATACAGTGCTATCTATGATTCTGTACGTGGGTTATTTGCACAGTACGCAAATAGCGATTCTAATGATGCAACAAATTACGTGATTTGGCCCAAATCCGCAATTTCCTGCCAATAATTCCGCGAGTTCCTGGCAAGTTCCGCATCTTTCCGCACTTTTCGCCGCATTTTTTTGTTGTTTTCTGCCGCAATTTCTTGCGCAAGTTTTCGATGACTTTTTCCGCAGGGACAGAGCTACATACATCATTACAATCATGTACATGTACCTGTACCTGATGTACATAGGCATAGTACTAGTAGTACTAGTAGTAGTAGTCTCAGTGTAGACTCACCATATCCAGATATCAGCGGAGCTCATGTGCAGCGAATGTACCAGATATCAGCGGAGCTCATGTGCAGCGAATGTACCATGATGTACAGTCAGTCATGTAGATGGTAGATCTACGTGTCTACATGTACATGACTACAATCATTGTCGATCCACATCATCATAATTATCAACAGACTCAGTATACACAGACGGTCGAAACAAAAACATCTCGGTGCTTTGATTCGCCACATCAGACGAAAAGAATACAGCCGAAACTCAGTACCGGACATTCCTCCATTGCCGAAACCGTAACGTCGAGGTGAAGGAAGTCGAAGAAGTTAGAACTTTCCGGCTGCAACGCTCTACCCAAAGAGTAGTACTAGTAGGTGTCCTGACTGTACTGAGTCTGTGAGACTTGCGCCGTGCGGCCGCTGTCGGACCTGGATTGTTGTCGGCAATACTGACTAGACTGGGCGCAGGATCGGTCCGTTACTTTACGCTTGTCGTCGACATCCTCCCCGCCCGTGTCCAACGAGCTCACGGTCAGCTGTGCTGCTTGCATGCTGTGGGCGCATAGATGCAGCGTGTCGGTGTGAACACAGCCGATCGACGGCAGCACCTGCAACCTGTAAGAACCCACTGACTGTGTTGCACGTCGCGGCGCTACCCGCCAGCCTCATCTACCGTCTGAAATGGCGGACGGAACGAAGCGCACCAGAGACAGAGTGTCCCTTGTCACTGCGGACACGTGTGACGCTGGTTTACGCAGAGATGTCAAACCGAAAGCGACGTTACAGTTGTTGCTGTGGCTGTTCGCAATCAGGACGTGTTGGTGTGTCGACGTGAGCGCGACACCGGTAAGAAAGTGTTGCGTCGTTTATTGTTCTGTATACTAGAGGTGATTGTGTTTGTGCAAAGCGTAACTAATAACTGTTGGACCGGCCGCCTGCATGGCACAGCGTGGCGTAATGCTTCTGCACAGCATGGCGTAGTACAGTGCATAACACACTCTCCACCCGCAGTTTTTTTGGTGTAGCATGATCGATCGCTAGGCCAACACTACGTGAGTGCTCAGTACAGTAGGTAACAACACTCAACAGTAACAGGCAATGTCTGGAACACAAGACATTGTGAGGTAGCTCATGTACCCTGGCCTTGCTGGAAAATAAAACCGAGGCAGTGAAGAAACTTCAAGAAAGGCACCCGAAAGATTCAAAGTGCCACAATGACATTATGTACCCCCCCCCCCCCCCCCCCCGCACTAGTACAGTCACAGCAAAGGTGGTGGAATGATGGGGCCGGCGTGAGCGTCAGTCAATCACTGACGGCAATATTCCATGGGCTCGGTGTGTCAGCGAGCCACTTGCACTCCTAGGCGCACTGGCGGTGTGAGCTCGTATTGCTGGCTGCAGTGCGTCCGGCCTGGCCAGTTTGATAGGCGGGCAGCCACAGGAAACACACATTTTGCTTTGGCATCCCAGGCATTACTGTTTTGAGTTGTTTTTGAACACTACCAGGGCAACGGGATCACGAGATGTTGCTACTGAGCTCAATTGCGAGTTGCTCGGCGAAAACACAAACGTGTTGATGGGAGGAGGTGTCAAATGGAAATCGCTAAACCGCCTCACAAACTGTGCAAACACGATACTCATACTTATTATATCTTGACGCCACTGCTGAGCATATCTGCATGCGGGGTGGTAATTTTCTATAAAGGGGAGGTATGGTTTAACATCAACATTTTACTACTTGTAGTCTTCGGGTGCTGAGTCGAATGTTCTTGGTCCGAAGAAGCTGAGACGCTCCCTTCATCCTATTCCCATTCGAACTCGCGCAGTTCACTCGAAACTGGGTGAGTGCGCCCTTCTTGTACTACGTAGGATTCAGTGTGTGGAATATGTCACTGGAAGCCGTCGCTTAGTCCTGTGTGGAATATGTCACTGGAAGCCATCGCTTAGTCCTGTGTGGAATATGTCACTGGAAGCATCGCTTAGTCCTTGTAGAGCTCCGGATGAATATGAAACTCCCAGAACGTGTAGTCTTCTGGATGCTGAGTCGAGTGGTCTTGGTTCGAGGAGGCTACAGTTCAGTGTTTGGTCTTTATTCCCAATCTAATGCGATCCCATCCGTGGGCCGCATACTAAATGCGTACGCCAGTTGCCTGGTCACCGAGCCAGTGCAGTGTATGGCGTAGGCAACAACCTGCAGTACCTGCGACTCTTCAGACTCAACGAGGTGTATACATTGCAGCGCACGGGGAAGTCTTCGTGGACCAAGATTCCAAGACCAAGAGATTCTTGTGTAAGGCCAAAACTCTTTCTTGTCTTGAGAGAGTGTGTTGCATGGGTTCAACCGGGTAAATTGCCACTTCACATGTTCTTGCTACACCTGTACAGCGGGCTGTGTATACTGTGAGACCAGTAATGTTAGCGAACATTTAATTCTAACGAGTTCACGAATTTGAAAGAATCGTTAACATTTGATGTCGTTATGTGCAAAACGATATGTACATGTGCAGTCATTTGCCGGTTTTGAGACAGAATTCGTTAGAATTTCACCTCGTTAACCCACAAAAATCCGGAGATCGTTAACTTTAATTGACGTTAAAATATCTGGTCTTACAGTACACCACGCAGCTTTTATCTTTCTCTGTGATCCTCATCTGTGCAATTATTGTTGCCGTGTTGTTTTGTGTTGGCAGGAAATCACAAGTTGCTTGCCCAGGAGCGCACTGTGCAATCGAAACGGGGACATGCCGGGTTAGATTCAGTTTGACGCTGTCCGAGATCCTTCAATATCTGCCCTGTACCGTCGTGTCTCGTTCATGCTTGGTTAACTTCACATGGGTTTATATGGAGAACAGCGGGGTGCCCAACTGCTGCTGTGTGTAATGTATTGGTTTCACTAGAAACTCAGTGTTACCGTCTATGCTGAACTTGTAATGACATAACGTTAATGTGCGTATGGAAAACTGTGTTGTGACTTCTATCGCAAGTAAGTAGTCAACATCCTGTCCTGCGGTGTTGCATTTCTACCAGTAAAGAGTATGGAGAGATCCTGTTCTCCCACAAGACTAATGTTCTCTTTATCGAGAGGCATAGAGGGAGCGAAGGGCAGAGTGAGTATTGTGTAGGACTCCTCGACAAAGTATTTCACATAAAGAACTCAGTTCAGTGGTGTCAGATATGTACTTTGACTGCTAACGGTATTTCATGCAGACAGTCATCAGGCGCACCTGCTGCTGTTGTGTGTGTGTGTGTCTGTGTATATGTGTGTGTGTGTGTGTGTGTGTGTGTGTGTGTGTGTGTGTGTGTGTCTGTGTATATGTGTGTGTGTGTGTGTGTGTGTGTGTGTGTGTGTGTGTCTGTGTATATGTGTGTGTGTGTGTGTATGTGTGTATGTGTGTGTGTGTGTGTGTGCATGATTGCACTGTTCTACTACCTCTTCTACACAGAGTCGGTGAGCAGCACATGTCGACCAGCTCCTGTGGGCAACGTGTTCAGATCTTACGGTACGCAACTTACTTCCCAACAGTAGTCACAGGCTGCTTGTGCTTGCTGGTATAGCACCATACACACCATACACATCATACACAGTATACACACCATACACAGTATTTGACCAGCACATGTGCAGTGTGCTGTGCAGTGTACTATGCAGGATCCATATGCAGTGTACTATGCAGGATCCATAATATGCAGTGTACTATGCAGGATCCATATGCAGTGTACTATGCAGGATCCATATGCAGTGTACTATGCAGGATCCATATCACCCGCGGGGACCATCTAGGTGGTACGGGACAGTTACAATAGATTGTATTAGAGGCAATCGGCTGGCAATGCTGACACAGAGAACAAACAACTATTACTTGTGAAGTACATTGCCGTACTGACAATGTAATGCTCTGGGCATGGGGCGCATTGTCAAGTCTGGCCTGTGTCCCACAGTCTGCTGTTACCCATTCAGCTGCCGGAGGTGGCGTTGATCCGTGCGCTTTCCTGGCGGTTTGTAATCCTGCAAGGACGACTGCTGCGGCCCAGATAATTATTTTGGTTGTAATGCGGAAAGGGGTAAGGGGATGGGGGTGTAGAAAAGACAATGCTATCCCACCCACTCGTCCCCTGCACATCTAACCTACTGCACATGTAGGTTGCATGCACTTTTGCATGCACCATCAGAAATCTTCTTTGCAAAGATCCATTGTATCCGCCAGCTGTCTAGATCTGACCATTTGGCAGCATTTGACCAACTGTTTTAAATACTGAAGTACTCTTATCGAAATATGCCTCGTCGCTATTAGAATGGTGAACTCGGTCACCATGGCATGTTGATGGTGCCTTTAGCTGGAATGAGTACCACTGTAGCTGCAAGACCATGCAGTCATGCCTTGGCCCGGTGTGGCTTTCCCCTGGGAAAGCAGGGTGGTGGTGGTGGTGGTGAAAACCCTGGGTTCCACCGTAGCCACGCATGCTCTGCGGCTGTGCTGAGTCACAGCGTGCATGCAGTCGTGGCACTCTAGCTTCTGCACTGTAGTGTGAAGTATTACAATACATTTCTGATAATACATGTACTTGCCCGGCACTAAGGTACCCTGCAATAATTTTCAGCCATCACTGCATGCTGCATACTTTGGTGGTATGACTTTGATTACAGCACCCGAACCAACAATCAACTCAGTTTCTGTTTGTGAATACCTTCTGTGGTGTTTCGCAGGATGCAACAAACCCGAGTGGGGATTGAGGGTTGCTGAGAACTGCACCAACTTGCCAGAACAAGTGAATAATGTAACGGAAGAATGCATCACAACAGGACAAGGACCAATGATCAACATTACATGGCAACTACCAGAAGGTATTGAAAACAAATCTCAGGATATATAATTATTTACTCTCCCTGCAGGACAGGACAATTACATATTCACCAGAGTTACAAGCGGTGAGTAAACCTTTTTTTCAGGCTGGGAACTTCTCCTGGACTTGGCTGTGTAGTCTGGTTGCTTGATGGCAACGTGCCCCAATGCCATGGGTTCACTTCAATAAGTACCCTGACTGGTGGCACTGGTCAGGCTAGGTACCCGAACAAAAACTGATCAGTGAAAATACAGGCAGTATGCTCATACGTGCACTTCCATCCTCAGTTTGTAATTTCTTGCTTGCTGACAGTATTTGCCCCGGTTTTATCTGTGTGTGTGTGTGTGTGTGTGTGTGTGTGTGTGTGTGTGTGTGTGTGTGTGTGTGTGTGTGTGTGTGTGTGTGTGTGTGTGTGTGCTTGCTTAGAATCACAATGGAAAATCACCGGATACAAGATAAACATTATCAGTGATGAAGTGTATTTCGTTTGCAGTTTTCTGGTTCCAGCGGAGCAAGGCAAGGTAAGACCAGAGTGATGCTCTCTGGGGTTCGGTGAGTGAGTCACCTTTGGTATTGAAGCTGTTTCTCATCTCCAAAACAGAGTATAATTATCGTTCACGTATTCCTCTCAGTCTGTGAAAGCTTGCTTTCCTGCAGTGTTCACATGCACGCATGTGTGTGTGTGTGTGTGTGTGTGTGTGTGTGTGTGTGTGTGTGTGTGTGTGTGTGTGTGTGTGTGTGTGTGTGTGTGTGTGTGTGTGTGTGTGTGTGTGTGTGTGTGTGTGTGTGTGTGTGTGTGTGTCAGATCCACTCTGATTTAGCCACTCACACTAGTAGCAAATATTACCTTCACTGGGGGCAGGCCGGGTAACTGCAGTTGGATCCCGGGGCGGATACCTGATGCCGTCAATCCTTTTTCTGCACCTTGTCCTCACCCACTTACTGAGGTGTGGTGAGCCCATAAGTGGGATCATTTTCAAGTCCACCCAGAGTTTTGGGGATTTCAGGGGGTGTCGGCCGTTGGGCGGTTCAATAACCAATTGAGTCATCTTTCTAAGATTCCTTTTGAGTCTCTCTCCCCTCTCCCGGGGGGACTCACGTGACCAGTTTTGGCAGTGAGCAACAAGTACAAGTACAAGTACAAGTGTGTGTGTGTGTGTGTGTGTGTGTGTGTGTGTGCGTGCGTGCGCGTGGCTTGTGCATCTCTGATCCAGACTTGGTTTGCACTTCGCAACTACGATCAGTTGCTTGAATGCGCTCGACACTCGAATCCAGCCCCGGCCGATCGTCTTATAGACTTCAAACTGATTGAGGTGAGATCGCTTCCCATGCATGGTGATAATTTGTTAACAAACATTTCACCATATCCAGTCGTTCTACACCTGGAGTTAATGATGGGGGGGGGGGGGGGGGGTGAGATTCGACCCGCTGAAGAGTCTTGTAGTCTGTATATTACCTAGTGCATCATTATTGTATGCGTGCTGTTGGTGCATGGCGCATAATGCTTTTGTGTGGAAAGTCCGTCTTTGTCTTGAATTGTTTGTGTCCAATTGTGTTTCCATCATGTCTTTGTATTAAAGGGAAATATTTTAATCTTATCCTGTCATCAGTTGTCGGAATGTGGAGATGACACAGAGCCAGGGGTAGTAAGACGTGGCGCGATACAACATCTGCTGCAGTGTGTGCTTGGTGTCTTGATAAACTAAACTGCAAACCTCGTTTTCTGGAGTGTAAACAAATTCACGGTTCACTCGAGACTCAGTTGGACTGAGTTTTCAGCATCTGTAGGAACATCACCACCCTGCAAAGATCAAAGGCGCAGATGCAGGGACTGAAAATCTCATTCACTACATCCATGTTTCCCTCGTGCCAGGCCACGAGTTCCCAATTAAGAACTGGGGACCAGAGCACGGCTGGGAAAAATCCTTCCGCTTCCAAGCAGGACTTGAACCTGGTACCCTCTGTTTCTCAATCATGGTCTTAGACCATCCCGCTACGCCTGCCTGCCTGAATTGTACCCAATGTATGTATGTATGTATTATTTATTTATTTATTACAGCATCTCATAGCACAGTGAGAACACCGGCCAATACAAAGAGAGATGTATGTATGTATGTATGTATGTATCAGGGTTCAAGCCAAAGCGCCCCCCCCCCCCTACTCTGTTTGTGCGCCCCCCTCTGAAAAAGTGCCGTCCTCCTACCAGGGGCGTCGGAAGGTTTTTCAGTGTGGTACGGTCAGCCATCTGAAGTACAATTTACTCGAGTGGGAGGGGCTGTTGAGCCGAACATTTTGGAATTCTAGAGCCCAGATCAGTGTGTCTTATTAATTCACGAAGTACCTGGGGCAAGAAGTGGCACGGTCAATACCGTAGTGACCGTACTGTGTCCGACGCCCCTGCCCTACTCATTTTCCGATTTTCGTGTTTTTCATGCAATTCAACCAAAATGCGGTCGAAAGTCACTATTAGATGGTTCATAAAGGCACATTTGTCTGGGGCGAAGTCGGGGATTCGCACCATACGTTGCATTTAGCGTGACAAGACAATATTGGAAAGTGGAAAAAGGGATACGGGGTTACTGTTTCCCATGCTCGCCCCCCCCCCCCCCCCCCCACTATTTTGACCTGGCTAGAACCCTGTGTATGTATGTATGTATGTGTATGTATGTATGTATGTATGTATGTATGTATGTATGTATGTATGTATGTATGTATGTATGTGTATGTATGTATGTATGTATGTATGTATGTATGTATGTATGTATGTGTGTATGTATGTACTCAATCTGCGGACAGAACTGTTTCGTCCTTTGTGGACTAATCAGCGCAGCACAGAGGACATGAGGCCGAACCTGGTAGTAATGAAAAATAAATTTTCCAAAGCCAGATTCAAACCAGGCCCGAACGTACCTTGCCAGAGTGCAGTGTGTGGATGGTCATGGGCATGTATGTTTGTATGCATGCATGCATAAACTTCCTGAAGATATTCGTTCACTCTCTACAACAGCGAAATTTGGTATTGCTGTTCGTCGGTATCATTCGCAATCAATGTTTTCTTTGAAAGGTATTCCTGACTTTTGTGTCTAGGCTAACCACATCTATGATAGTTTCAATAGTTTGTGTATATGTCAGTTATAGTAGTCCGCAATGCTGCTTTTCTAATTCTCATTATGATTAGCATGCAATGTACTACCCGAAGTACTGAATTTACTTCTTCTGTACTCTATATTCTAATGTATCTTCTACCTCTTCTCCCTTACGAACATACTTTCTCATTTTCCATACTTACTTAGGAGACTCCCTTCGATAGGCATCTATTTGCCTCTGGAGGATCCGTGAAATAAAAATCAATCAAAAAAATCAATCAAGCAATCAATCAATCAAATGCATGTTTGTGTGTGTGGGTGTGTGTGTGTGTGTGTGTGTGTGTGTGTGTGTGTGTACATGCGTGTATGTGTGTGTGTGTGTGTGTGTGTGTGTGTACATGCGTGTATGTGTGTGTGTGTGTGTGTGTGTGTGTGTGTGGGTGTCCAACCTGTCGGAAGCCCACCCTCTTGCCAAAGCATTTTGGAAGTTGGACTAGTTTCGGCTCCACAATCCAGTGTGTTGTTACTATAATAATATTACAGTAACGACACACCGGATTGTGGAGCCGAAACTAATAGCTTTCATAGCTTTCACAATCCAGTGTGTCGTTACTATAATAGTAACGACACACTGGATTTTGAAAGCTATGAAGCTATGAAGCTATGTTATAGCTTTCATGGCTGAGGTTGTTGGTACGTCTGTTGGCCCTGGGTTCCCAGTACCCAGTTGCCGAGGCTGGTTGGTAAAATAACTCCAATTTCACTTCAAGGTACCAGCGCATCTAGTGTCTGCTTTTATCAAAGCAGCGTGCTGTCTATACTGGTTACCCCAGCAAGTGTAGGGTGTGCATAGGTAACTGTCTTGGCCGTTTTATGCCGATGTACTCCGTGTGGTGTAGACCAGGTGTGCATTGGTGGTCGATTCACTGTGTGTGTGTGTGTGTAATCACATGGCTTCGCCAGTTGTGTGGATTAGACAGTTATCTGGCGCAAGTCTTGATCTGTCTCATTCAGATCTTGTTCGCTATCGTTGCTATAAGAGAAAATCTGTGGGTGCACATCCAGTGCATTTGCAGATTTGCGTGCTTCTCTTGCGACGGGCGTATACATGGTGTGTACATGTGTATATATGTGTGTGTGTGTGTGTGTGTGTGTGTATGTGTGTGTGTGTGTGTGTATGTATGTGTGCGTGTGTGTGTGCGTGTATGTGTGTGTGTATGTGTGTGTGTGTGTGTGTGTGTGTGTGTGTGTGTGTGTGTGTGTGTGCGTGCATGCGTGTTTGTGTGCGTGCGGGCGTGTGTGTTGAATAAATGTATGCAGGTGATAACACTGCCAGCCCCAAGAAGACTGGATCCACAAAGCACAGTGTATGGTGGCAGAGTAGGCAGTAAGTACTATAGTAATTGCAGTAGTATGCGTTCTGTGATTAATGTAGATGATATCCCCTCTGATGACATCATCGCATAATGATATGACTGATTGTGTTATGTTGAATGGAGAACCGACAATGGGCAGCACCCATGCTTGTCATATCATCAAACAAACGCTTTCGGTTCTGGCAAGTATTGGTTGATAGTCAACACATACTGTCGTGGACATGGAAATCCGGTCGCTCGTCTAGCTGCCCCAGGGCGCTGGCCATGCAGCCGTTGGTAAGCAGTACACGCATGCATTATGCATTGCTGGTCCCATCGGATCAACAATCATGATTGTGCACTGCATGCAGCGTTCTGCGGCGCCGGCCCCGGTCAGTCGACTGGATTCCCATGTCCGCGACAGTACTTGAAAGTACATTAATCTCTGAGAAGAGAAATCAGCGACACCCCAGCCATTATGCACTGATCCGTGAACTCCTCCACCACATGAGCTGCATCGAGGCTTTGCCCAGGCTGTACCGGTGCCACCTCCTATTACTCCAGAGGCGTACAGAGGATTAGTAAAATAGCTTTGGGTCTAATTTCTGTTATGGCTACTAGTGATGTTAAAATGCTGCCATGTGGGTTATGTTTCTGCTGCAGTTGAAGATGACCTCAACAAGTGTTTCGTTGGATCTCCAATCATTCATGGCGTGTTCGATCCATGCAAGATAATCCATCTTCCTTATAATGAGACCGACAGCCCTCCGATACCCACTGCTCCCCGCACTACTGAAGCCAAACAATCCGAATTGCCCACGGCCACGGTGCGGAGCACATCAACCACGCCCAGCAGCAATTCCCTTGGCAACGTGTCCTCCACTGTAACTGCAGTGTTGACAAGCACCTCCAAGTCCGACGGTAACTCCTTTCAGTCAGCACCTCCACATCCAACTGCCACGGATGCAGCCGGAACCGCGCCAAGTGCTGATGTCGACGGACCCTCACAGCAGCTGGCCCTTGCAATCGTGGTTGCATTGGGCTTTGTCGTGCTGATCATGGCTGGTGTTCTGCTGCTGCTTGTGCGCAGAAAACATCGCGTGGAGAAGACCAGCAACTTTGTGGAGATTGTAACGGGTAAGTGCACGCAGCTCACGGTCGTAAGTTTGGCCGGGGAAAGACGGAAATATAATTGGCTGCAGTGCTTTTCTGAGGTTCCTAGGATGCTAAGTTAGCAGTTACGCTCGCATGATATTCTGTCGGTCTTTGTTATGGGCTGCATCTGAGTATAAATGGATCGGCTATGATAATACTATGTACGTGGCTTATTTTGAAAGCATAGCTATAGGTTGCTCAGTGCCAGCGATAGCAGTGCCCGGGGCTACACGGTGATCAGCGGTAATTAATCCGGCAGGCCAGGCTTCTTAGAACATCCCTGCATCACTGTGTTCGTACGCAGTCACGCACGCACTTGCATGCTCTCAGTTGATTGCTGGCTAGCAAAGTTCAACCACTCAGTTTCCAGAATGCCGGATGCTGTGCCCTGCTGTGTGCGGGGCACATGAACAAAGCTGAGTTGCTAGGCAATATGCCCTGGGCTAGGTTGTACAGCAACCGTGAGGGCATCAAGGGCTGCTTCCCACTGACTGGCCTAAAACGCTGGTCAGTGGTTGAGTCACACTGTCTTCCTGCATGGCCAGCAATATGCTACCAATGTACATGTATAAGCAAAGGATTACTTTCTTTCTCTCTATTTGTTGTGCAGACTACCAGAAGAATCCACTGAAGACCAGCCCTGCTGAATTAGTTCCTCAGCAAATACTTCCCTTACCTCAATACCAACCTCCTTCACCTCAGTCTCCAGTAGTTCCACCGCCACCTATCACCCCTCCTCCCATTGCCAGCCATCGTTCACACGTGTATATCTCCTACTCAAGATCCAACCCACAACATCGACTGAGAGTGACACAGCTATCTGATTGGCTACATGAGAATGGCATAGCCGTTGTGGCAGACTTTTACTATGCCAATGAAGTTGCCTGCAGTCCACAATTCTTTGTCGAGAGAGGCATCACATCCAGTCATTTTGTGCTGGCCGTATGCAGCGAGGCATATGCCGATGTTTGGGCCACAGACTCTGCTGAAGACTCGACCGACTGGGCAATGCTGCAGCCGCCATCCAGGCTGACCTCGTGGGAAATCAACCTCATCCGCGTGTGCTTGGGCAGTCCGGCAAACGCAGTTGCAGAAGTGATTCCGATTGTCATGCTCAGTGACGATGACGAGGACCTGCCTCACGTGCCTGACCTGGTTCCTCTGCCGTTGCTCAACCGCCGTGTGTACGGCTTAGGAAATGTCACAACCAACCGAGATCAGCTGGACCTGCTGCAGAGACTGCATGATGAGATATGATGTCATTGCTTACTCCGCTAACCTTGTTCTTCAAGTACGGATGATTTTCACAGGACATGATCATGATGTTGCCGTGATAACACTGGCGTTGATGTGCATGACTGTACTTGCATTTCTTGTTCTTCAGGTCCACTAAAACTTGTGACGAAAACCAATCTTTGATTTTCCACATGGCAAGGAACTCAACATGAATTGAGTTATAACTTATGTATCATAATTTCCATACAATTATTACTGTACTAGGAATATCTTGAGTGAATGCCCCTCGATCTGCAATCTTGATTCTCTGATACCCCTAGGCATAGAACACATGAACTTTTCAGTCTAGCCATTGTATGGACCAGAACACTGCTTCGTTCAGCTCTGGTGTAGGCTTTCTCAGAATCATCCGGGATTATTCTACCTTCTGCTATCAAGCTCAGCTCCGGCATGTCATGCCTAGGAGACTTTGAAAAACCCTAGTTATTATGAAAGTGTGCAGAATTATAGAACTAGTCGCTCCCCGGCATCTAGATAGACTTTCTATTATTTTACGTTTTTCAGCTGCAGCTTGGCTTTCACTCCCCCTCCCCCAATAATTGCATGCTATGGGATATGTGGAATTAATAAATCTCAACGTGCTGCCTACTTCTAATCTCTTGCAACAATCCGATTTCCTCAACCCCAGTCGAGATACTTGCATGACCGTGACCGGCGTGGCTGGCTGATAACGCAAGAGTGAATCCGCTAACCCTGAGAAGTAGTCGTATTGGTCAACACTCAACAGGTATGAATACCTCGAAAAGAAAGTATAAGGACTCTGGACCAACAAAGGTGGCACATGCAATGCACCTTCAAGTATTAGTTGCGGAGCCCATTTGTAACACACACACACACCTAGTACCTGGTCCTGGTCCTGGTAAACACTGCCATTACGGTCACGTGTCCCCTTGCGGGGCCGACAATATGGAACGACGAGCGACGGCAGTCCGCTGAGAGAGAGGTCAGGGACTCAGGGACCATGTTCGAGAGAGCCATCTCTGGCAGCTACATGATGATCTGGCTTATCATCGGAAATGATTCCTCTCACGGCTGCCGCTTGAAGTGGTCCATCACTCTCCACAACAGAGCGAACATTCCATGAGCCAATGCTGAGAGTCGTTCCAAGTCGTCGTCTTCGTGCGGTAGTTTGCTCCACTCGCGGGCTTGCAAGGCCTCGCGAAGGACTCCGAGGTGGGGGCGACGAGGAGAGTGTCGGCATCGTAACTATCCGACCAAGTCTCCTGTCGATAAAGACCCCACCTCAGGCACTGTTGGCCTGGACGGCCCGGCCTGGACACACACACACACACACACGCGCGCGCGCGCGCACACGCACACACACACCTTACCTGACCTTTGACGCCCATCGCCGGAGGCGATGATAGCAATGCTACGGCAGAAGCCATAGCAACTTGTGCTGGGATTACACCAGTCCATTCAACAGCTTGCAAGGCTGAAGAATTGACCGTCACCTGGTCACTATTCAGCCTGGTCTACACCATACAGCTATTTGGAGTGACATTTTCTGGCCAGTGAACCCCTATTTTTGGTCTTTTCATTTTTTTTTTTTTTTTTACACACACACACACACCTGTCCTGGAGATGGTGGAGCTAACGGAACCGGCGAGAACACACGCGTACATGACTGAACGCTGCTGGGCAGTCGGGTGCGAGCCAGTCCTCGAGCACCGGTGACGACTGCGGCCTTGCGCAGTCCGAAAGCAGCGGGCATACACCTTGTACACAGCACAGCGCGCAGCACAGCAGGCATCCTGCACATAGACTTGCCAGGGCTCGGGAGACTGAGGTGCGGAACAGCGGTGAACAGCTAGACCACCCTTGCTTCGAAACCAACGCCCACAATCTCCACAGTGGCAAGCCCCTCGCTGCTCAGTAATCAGCTTGGCCCGCTCAACCACACTCGTCACATTTGTGGCGAGCACGATCTCCAGTGCGCGAGAATGACGGATTGCAATCCGCACATACCACTGGGCCAGGCTGAGGCACATTCTCCACAGGCTCGGCGTACATAGCCCGCCAGTCAGCGCGGGACTCACAAGCAATAGGGTACCATTCCTTGGTGAGGCCACAAACTCTTAGGTCGGAGACAACGCAATCCTTCCAGCGCTTGCGAGGGCCATGTGCTGGGCGACGTGTGGGAAGTGAGCCAAACAGGATCTGTCTCGGCATCCGGCTACTGTCCATCTGGGCAACATGGCCCAGCCACTCTAGGCGACGCTGTGCAACCTTCACGCAGATGGTATCAGTGTCACCCCACATCTCCAACAGTTGGGCGGGGGCACATACACACACACACACAGGGCCTGCTCTAGACATTCAACTCAGCCCGGTCAGAGTGTACCTGGCGCATGCAGGCCAGCCGGGTCAAGCCGGGTCAGATCATCCTGCAGAAAAACAACCAAAAAGCCTGCTCAAAACGCAGGAAAACAGAAAGGCGAATTTATTACCGGAAATCGGAAATTTTAGAGAACAAGGCGAACTATCAAAGTCCGCAAACGCAGAAGGTAAACAACATTATTGTGAAGAATGCCAAGCAGTAACATAATAGAGCACTGGGGGGGGGGGCTGCAGCACCTTGTGGAGTGGCTGCTTGCTGCGACTGAATCACCTGCATGGCCAAGCCGACTGGCATCTGCTTCACCATCTGCTGAAAGGCTTCAGCAGACTGGAGAACTGGTGGAGATGCAACTGCTGCTGCTGCTGCTTGCGCTGGCGCTAAGTGACTGGCGCTGCTGCTGCTGTTGCTGGTGGCGCTGTTGCTGCTGCTGGTGCTGCTGCTGCCGCTGCAGCTCTGGGTGTGCGGGCCAGGTCCCTCCGTTCAGACGAGGTTGACGTTGCAGTCGTAGTGCGCTGAGTCACCTCAGAATGCCATGCAGCCATAGTCTTGTCGTAGTTGAGGCAGTGAGTTCTTACCTTTCAACCACGCATCGCAACCAAATCCACCGCCGCTCGTCTTCCTTTGGAAATGCGTCTTGCACAAAGCGCATGACATGGATAGACTGCCTTGGTCGTAGTCCAGCCAGGGTTGACCTTTCTTCCAAGAGTCTTGGAAAGCGTGAGTTTTTTTCTCTTCGCTGCGGGCTCCATCGTCCAAATCACCAGTCGGCTGAAAACTTGCAACTGTGTCAAAAGCTATAGCCAAAGTTACGCTTTTGACTACCTGCCCCATCGACTTCCTGCGTGATGTCCTGACTTCCTGCTCGCCGCTGGCCAGATCGCGCTCGAACCAGTTGACCACAGTTGTCCCTACTCCCTAGTCGAGTTTCTGTCGCTTGTAGACTGTGGTCTGTAGCAGGGAGTAGTAAAATACACTGGTCTGTAGTGTGTACGGTTGCACTAGATTTGCAACAGATGGGGTCCGCGAGTCGTAAAATACGGGTATTTTAGGAATCCAGTTTGTTAGTTTGAGACATTTTTCAGCCGGGTCAGACTGGACCCGGTGTTATCTGTTCAGCCAGGTCGTGCAGTTCCCCAGCCGGGCGCGTGACCCGGCTGACCCGGCTCTCCAGCAGGCCCTGACACACACACACACACACACACACACACACACACACACACAGTGACACACACACAATATCTCCACTCTATACCCCCCCCCCCCTACACACACACACACACACACACACACACACACACACACACACACACACACACACACACACACACACACACACACACACAGAGGCACGACTAACGGAGAAAAGTACATTGCTGTTTGACTGAGCTCCGAGTTCAAACGCACCCCTGCAGGACATGGAATGGAAACCTAAACGGATTGTTGAGGTACCATCACACTGCTTTCACTGTTCGCATCAGAATGCTTAGAAAGAAGTACTGTAAGAGTTGAACAGTTTCCTCTGAGACAAAAATGCGATAATACTCATAAAAAGGACACACTTCAGGCTCATTACAAACATCTTGAAAGTTTTTGTCTTCACAAGTATACTTTCAAGCCTTCTCATCAGGTGAAATACAGGCAAGGGAAAAGGAACAGGAACAGTGGATTAAATACAGTAAGAAGGTGGTAAAGCATGTGCGGTGGACACATCCGATTTCACATGGCTAGTCGAGTGGACCCTAGAAGAATAACAAGATCGGCAACGGCGGCGATGGCAGCGACTAAAGCACAGACAGAGGCAACGGCTAGGGTCCACTCGACTAGCCATGTGAAATCGGATGTGTCCACCGCACATGCTGATTGTTCTGATGTTAGTTCTGATAAGTATGAGTCGTCCATTGCTAGTCATTTGTTTGAGCATCCTGATTGTCGTGCTGTGTATTCGGATGATTGTTTTTCGATTGTGTCACGTGTACGCAGTGCTAGATTGCTGAATGTTTTGGAAGCTGTATACATTCACACAAGGAAACCCAACCTTTGCAAGCAGAAACAAATCAAATTCACACTTAGGCTGTTAGGTAGGTCGTCAAAACCTCGTTAGTTACATGTATGTCCAGTGGTTGTCTCTTGTTGTCGCACTACATGTCGCGCTTATTGAGTTTTCTCGCATTTGCACCTTTGTGTCATTATTGCAATCTTCGCTGTTTACTTTAGCTATCTTCTTTCTTTCTTTCTTTCTTTTTGCGCTGTTTTACCACCTTCTTACTGTATTTAAGGTACTAGTACTCCTTTGTAGGGTCAAAAATCGAAGTTTAGAAATCGGCTTTTTTGACTCTTTCAGTGGACGCACAAGGCCCTGAACCTGTGGAATCCAAAATTTGAGGCGAATCGGCACAGTCTTTGCAGAGTTACAGGCCAGTGAAGTGCGTGGGTATGTACGATGTACGCACTGCAGCGTGACCATGCTAGCTGTCAGAAGAGCAAAAATGAGTACTCATGCCACGTGGCAAAAATTCAAATATTCGTTACCATGACTGCACAAAATGGCGACCCAGCGTAAAAACTGGGTTCCCTTGCGCTTTTTGCATCACAAACAGCAACTATTCTGCACTCGCTGATCGAGCTTGAAGATGGGAAACAAAAAAATGGAAAGGTAGATACTACGTTGCCAAAAAGAAGAAATATTATGGAAAGAAGCCTGAAACAGCTCCCGATCCTAACCCTGTTCCTGTGGAAGCGGAGCCAGAAGATATTGGACGTAGCTCTTCATTTGCAAAGCTCGTCGGCTGCAAACCCTGGTGGGAGCAGGAGACATCAGACAGCGATGGCGATGTTGGAACGGAGTCTGATACCTCACTGACCTCGAACCCAGACACGAGTGACAGCAGTGATGACAGTGATTGTTTCGAGGCTGATGAGCCCCATACTGGTGCGGGAAACGTATTTTCGACTTGGAGCAGCTGCAGGAGATTCTGCTGAAATGTGTGTGCAGTTTGTAAAGTTGGCGGTATCATTTTGGAAAAGGAGAGACAGCAAGGCTTAGGATCACACATGGTCATATCCTGTTCATCAGAATCATGTCCTGGTGCTAATGTCAAGTTTTCATCGTCCATAAGAACAAGATTTTTTGACGTCAACCGATGCTCCGTTTTAGCTGCCAGGCCCATTGGCCGAGGACACTCTGGTCTCCAGAAATTCTGTGCCATTATGGACCTCCCCAAGCCTGTCAACAAGACGAACTTCCAGAAACACCAACAAGCTGCAATTGAGGCTGCACACACGGTTGGCGAGAAAAGCCGCAACTACGCTGCCCAGCAGCTGTTAGCAGAAAATCCCGAAGCCAGAGGCCATCTACAAGTTGCTGGTGCCTGTTTACCGAAGACTGGCAGACCAGGCACTTCTGAAACGGTGCTTGCTTGGTGCCACACAAAATGCCAAAGAAGCATTCAATGGTGTCGTGTGGCGCATGTGCCCGAAGGAAGTCAATGCAGGTCGCTGTTTGGTGGAGCTCGCTGCAAATCTTGCTACATGCACTTTCAATGATGGTGCCATGAGCCCTTGTCAAGTTCTTAAGAGAAATGTCGTGTTCTGTTGGCCATAACACCATCAAGGCACTGAAGAAGGAGGATACGGACCGCATTGCACATGCCGAAGTGGCCAGTTCAGCATTGCAAAAAAGCACAAGAAAGAAGAGGAGAAGAAAGAAAAAGGGCTGGGAAGAGCAAAGAACAGAGCAAGAAGGTGTCACATATGAGGCTGGCGGATTTTAGCTTGGTTTGGTGAGGTTTTGTTGCTGACATTACAGCTTATGCCTGCATTTTTGTCTGTTTTGGACCCCTTTTTTTCACTGTTTTTAGCCTACTGCGAGTGTGTTTTCTGAAGTTTTCTCTTGGATAAAGTGTCTGGACACCCCCCAAAGTATACATTTTTGGAAAGGTGATGCCCAGGCCTAGGGCACCTGGGTGTTTTCAAGAGCAACACTTTAACTAGAACAATCTTTGCCCTCTCTCAAATGTTGCAACACGGTCGCGTATTATATACGTTGTTTTATAAGGTGTATTGTGCGTCCTTTGTTCCTTTGGATGGACTTCTGCTGACCCAGGTGCCCTTCCCCAGACCTAGATGGTTTGGATCCAACAAATTTGGACCCATCAAATAGTCTTTTCCTGGACATTTTTTTAAGAAAATGTGTAGCCCGTCATATCGACAGAATGTGTACATTCTGATTTACATTTTCCAAGGATCTCGCAAAGCATGACAATATATTTTCTGCTGCTGCAATCACTACCCTTTCATCTGTGTGTGGAGAAAATTTGGAGTGATTTGCTTGTGTGGGACCAAAGTAATGCCTCTTCTTGTGCGGTCGGCCCAGATACAGCCGCGAAAAGAGTACTAGTACCTTAATCCACTGTTCCTGTTCCTTTTCCCTTGCCTGTATTTCACCTGATGAGAAGGCTTGAAAGTATACTTGTGAAGACAAAAACTTTCAAGATGTTTGTAATGAGCCTGAAGTGTGTCCTTTTTATGAGTAAGAGTTGAACGTGTCATATTTGCACAAAATCCCACTGAGCGGGCACAAAGTTTAACGACTTCGCCATCACATATGCAGTATGTCTTTTATTTCTCTAGTACAGATGAGTACTATCACAGGGTAGTGGTGGAGGTGATAGTCAACAGTACAGATGAGAGTAGGAATAACATACATTTCTTGAGCTAACGATGGATTCCTTTTCGTTAAAACATTTTAAAAGACGTTGCCCCCGGTTATAAAGATTCACCTCTTACAGTATCGCAAACTCCCCTAATCCAGACTCTCCGTATTCGGGCACTATCGTCTACCAGCGCACCTTTCTGACCCTCCCCAGCTCACAAACATGAAATAACAACGAGAAACAGCACCAGAAAAAATAGTAATTGTCATAACAACTTTAAAAAAAAGTTCGTACTTGCATGCAGCTGCAGTATGTACTCGTACATTCCGAGTTGTCACTACACATAGTTGTCCTAAGCTAGGTTACCATGGTTACGGGCAATTCGTAGCTACGGGCAGTGGCCGGTCCTAACGTGCACTGATGAGGGGAGTTCTACGTCTTTACTACACACAAAACTGAGGCATGTGCGAGCAATAAGCCTCGGACCCATGTACAGGCCGCACCGCTATTGCGTGAAATTTCCACAGGACAAAAAGAATAACACGCACACGAGACTGTCATTCAAGATTTATTGTATAACCCCACCAAAGAGCAGTTTGAGCAAACTTCCACAGAGGTGGTCTGGTGTCAGAAAAGTATGACTTCAGATAAAAACAGATATGCCGCACAACTTGAACTTTACTTGCAAGTTCGATCCCATACCTCAAGTCAACTGATGCCTGCTGTAAAATACTCTGCATCTGCACAGGACTTTAGACCTGGGGTGGAATCATGCTGCTTCCGGACTAGATGTCTTATAAAGATATTTTATCTAGTATAAAACAGGGTAAGAGGTGGCTGGCAGGGCCGTTGCCAACTTGAGGTAAGAGACAGTGTGGCCGTGTTCAGCGGCTTGGTACAACAAGACGACAGTCGGAAGCAGGAATTACGCCTGCAAAGCACCTCCAGGCAGCGCCCCGGCAACGTGTGGAGCAACGCAGCGCATGCTGGCAGGACGACACCAGCCCTCAGCTAGTACTGTAATCATAACCAATCCAAAAAACAAAGAAACAGAAACGTGGCAGCATACCAAAAATCAGACACCTTCTGCAACTGCAACTGAGTATTTTTGTTGTTGTGCTTGTACCTGTCATACCTGTCAGTAAAACATCCGGGCACGCTCACCAAAGGCGTCCGTTCTAAACCTATCCCTAGCCATGCCGCGTTGTAAGAACAGTGAAACCTTAGAAATACGGACAACCAAGGCACCAGCCCAATCCATCTTCAATTCAAAAGTGCCCTCTTCATTCGGGATATTGAGGTTTGCAAACGTGCACTTCTAGGACACTGGCAAAGGCTGTCATGAGTCGATCCGCTCCAGGTACCTGTGCTTCTTGCAGCGTGTCCTTTCACGACTGGCTGCTGCTCCACGCAGCAGTGGAACTTCAGGACTGGCTGCTGCTCCACGCGGCAGTGGAACTTCAGGACTGGCTGCTGCTCCACGCAGCAGTGGAACTTCAGGACTGGCTGCTGCTCCACGCGGCAGTGGAACTTCAGGACTGGCTGCTGCTCCACGCAGCAGTGGAACTTCAGGACTGGCTGCTGCTCCACGCGGCAGTGGAACTTCAGGACTGGCTGCTGCTCCACGCAGCAGTGGAACTTCAGGACTGGCTGCTGCTCTACGCAGCAGTGGAACTTCAGCTACACGTACAGGGTGATCACTGATCAGACAATAATGCCTCGTGTGTGCAACTGCACATTGCTGCCAATGGGCGGGGTTTCAACAGTGTTGTCTTATAGCGAGCTGTATCTACTATCAGGACTTGCACATGTTCTGCCGTTTTACATCACCCCCCCCCCCCCCCCCCCCCCCCCCCCGCCCGCCGACAACACTGTACAAGACAACCTGTTATAATTTATAAGGCAATTTTTCCATCTTACCTCCTATACAAGACATGAAACATCGATCGAGCTAGCCCAGGCCATTTGTATTGTCTTGTAATGAGGGAATTTAACCAGTGGGACAGCTGAAGGTGACCTTGTAAAGGATTTTGTCTACAAACGAATTATCTCTTATCCGGACTCGCATGCACGACTGCTAAATGCATTTCGTCAGGGGATTTCGGATCGTTGTCTACTAATGAGGTTTGGCTTGTAGCCAGCGATGTCATACTAACGAGGGTATACCTGTACACAGCGAGTCATTCATGTGCATGGACATGTTAAAGTGGGATTCATTTATGACTGTGACGTAAGTTAGTGCAGATGAACGTAGGAATCTCCCAAACACAAGTAATAGACCGCTCGGTATTTACTGTACAAAAACCAGGAAAAACTGTGAAGGTGTATGCCAGTCATCTACATTCTGCCTTGATGGCGGGTTCCCTTCAACGTACAGTCGAGTCGGAAAGCGGCTTTTGACCTTCCCACACTGGTTGCGACATTGGTGGCATGGATTGGCTGGGCTGGGTTGGAAACGCTGGCACTCGGCGTGGAAGGATGTCGACGACATCGTTCGGCGTCTCGGCTTGTTTCTGAAAATGTCCACCCAGCAGTACGCAACGCGAAAACACACACATAATCAGACTCTACTGGAATGGCCTTCGACAGCTGTGCCATGTGCATTAGTACCCAGGGAGAAAGTGAGTCATGATAATAATTATGATCACAGTCAAGTGTTTTCATGAGCTTTAGTGTATTACAATAATGTATATATGTTTTGTGAGTCGTACATAATGCACAGGGCTAAGTGAAGCAGCCACTGAAGAACTTCTTTTTCAATATTAAAATCTTTCCGGCTGATGAATACCGGCATTCTTCATAATTTCTACACAGGATGTGTACGCGCATGCACACGGCTGCTTCTGCTGTTGGTGATGAAAGCGGAACACTGCAATTATCTACCACTGAACAAATCAGTCCCCCCCCCCCCCCCCCACACACACACATACACACAGTTATGTTATCCGACAGCCGAGGGCTATTCATTGCGTACGTCTTAGAATTTGCTAGCAAAGAAATAGGAAACCTAACTATGATGATCTGTTAGGATCGTACGGCTTGCAAGAGACCAACGGGGAAACGACACAAATCCATGAAAGCAACAGGAAAATGATGTACCATACCGTAGCGAGCTCCTCGTCAAACTCCAGGTGGCCCATGCCGTCAAAGGTGTTCAAGTCCAACACCACGAGCAGAGAGCAGCATACGCCATTCAGAATCATCGGGCTGCGCAAGTGAACCTGAACAACAGAACGACACAGATGAGTCGCGTGTGTAGTCACGGATTAGCCATACTCCTGCAGTCATTTGTGGTTGGGTGAAATGTGCTTGACAACGATGACAGCAGGCGATCTACCCAGGTTAGACCTCGTCCAAGTGCAGCACAGTCGCCGTCGTCAATCGACGGCCATCACTTCAGAGAAACGTTGCTTTCCTAGACATAATCTATGGGTGTTTTAAATTACTTTCTACATAGTCATGCCGTCACTTTCTATATAGTCATGCCGTCACTTTCTACATAGTCATGCCATCACACTATCTACATAGTCATGCCGTCACACTATCTACATAGTCATGCCGTCACACTATCTACATAGTCATGCCGTCACTTTCTACATAGTCATGCCGTCACACTATCTACATAGTCATGCCGTCACACTATCTACATAGTCATGCCGTCACACTTTCTACATAGTCATGCCGTCACACTTTCTACATAGTCATGCCGTCACTTTCTACATAGTCATGCCGTCACACTATCTCAGTAGCCTTGCTCTGTCCAAGCATCACAACAAAATGCACAATGTCCTGCTTCATTGTTCAATGCCGTTACTATTCCTGTTACTAGTGCTCAACGAGAGAGCTTGGAAGCTCAGGGCCCTACGCTATGCTTTTTTTGCCTTGATGACCTAGACAAAAAAAAGCATAGGGATGTTATAAATTCTTTTAAAAAATCATTTTTTTAAAGACATAACCTGGGATTCGAACCCGCACTATCGCGCGCCCTTCATACATCCCCGATACACTTCGCATACATTTGTTTGTTTGTGTCACCTCTGGCGTTATCCGTATCTACCGGCAAAAAAAGCATAGGATGTTATAAATTTTTCAATTCTCCTATTTTTTTCCAGGCATATCCTGGGATTCGAACCCGCACTATCGCCCTACATGCATTCCCCCATACACTTCGCATTCATACCCATTCTTCCAAGTTGTTTCACATTGTGATCTTGCATTTGAAAGCCCTATTTGAATATGCATTGTGGCCAGCCGTCTTTGATGGCACGGTACGGTAGGGGATAGGTACGGGACAGGTACGATCGAGGGTAATACGACACCGTCTCCCGTACCGTACCATCAAACACAGCTGGCCACATACAGCTGCCCGCAATATTCAAATAGGGCTTTCAAACGCAAGATAATAACGTGAAGCAACTTGGAAGAATGGGTATGAATGCGAAGTGTATGGGGGAATGCATGTAGGGCGATAGTGCGGGTTCGGATCCCAGGATATGCCTGAAAAAAAATAGGAGAATTGAAAAAATTATAACATCCTATGCTTTTTTGCCGTCAGATACGGATAGCGCCAGGCGTGACACAAACACACAAACAAACAAATACCAAATTAAAGCTGTGTGGACCCTGGCTAGCGCCAGACGTTACTGAAGTAACGTCTTCTGCATAGCTACGGGAATAATAATAATAATAATACCACAGCACGCGTACAAAGGCCAAAGAACAATGCATGAGAATACACTGAAATTAAGCCAAGTCCGCTTCTGTCTCCAGTCAACAAAAAACTCATTCATAAACAATGTCTGATCTCCATTTCGACTTGTCTGCAGCAGCAAATGCAGACTAGTGCTCAATAGTAACAGGAAAACAAGATGCTGATCATCGCCAATGCTTACGATCATGAACGGGTCGAAAAGTTGAGCCTCTCCAGAATTGTTTTTTAGCAATCTAGTGAGGAATGCACTTCCAATACTACTTTGAAGTACATCTTTGAGAAGTCTTTATTCAGCACGTGGACACAAATATATGCAGGTAAAGAGTCTCGAAGTCCACTGACACAAAGTCTTCTTTACAGTGAAACCTCGTTAAGAAGAGCACCGATAAGACAAACTTTCGCTTTAGAAGAACTAGTATTCATAACTATATTGCAGAAAACACTGTGTATTCACTGGGTATAAAATATGGATAAGAAGAACTCTCGTTATTGCAAACAAATACCACTGGTCCCTTAGTGTTCGTCCTAAAGAGGTTTGACTGTACTTCGAAGTGCATGCTTGTTCAAAATCAGCCGATGATCACTAAGTCCAGCCCAGCCAACCGTTGAGTTCATTGGCTCGGTTGCCGAATGCTAAAACTACTTCTCTGGAAAAGTTTACATGACTACTTGTCCAGATCCCATTTCCATCCGAATTAGAGTAAGATTTGCTAGCCTAACCCGACCTAAATGGGTTTGGAAAATCCCCAAACTCACTAACATAAGATTAGTAATATCTGAATGACCTGTACTGTACTAAGTTATCACAATCAATCAGGCAAGTCAAAGGTGCTGCCAGGAATAAAAGAAAAGGAGTCCCGATGAGCCAAGACCATACCTTATCAGGTTCTCTGTCGAAGTCGGCGTATTCACTGGACGGTGCGGTGGCATTTTTAGCCATGGGAAAGCGGAGCGGTAGGTTTGTTCCACATGCTTTGAATGCCTAGCCAAGATGGGAAAAGTCAACAAGTCACAGCGTACGTCGTTCTACTTGCCAATTGCACCTACCACACTAAGCTATGACAAAATAGTACATGATGCATACGCTAATGCATAAGCACATGTATGGTTGCCTTGCACATCACATGATGGCGTTTAGTAAGATTTTACCCCTGTTACGTTATAGATGGATCTATGATTGAGCATGGCGACCTGCATTGATCTAGTATGCACGCTTTTTTTCTTTGTCCCAGTTGTGTTTTTCTCCCTCCCTCCCTCCCTCCCTCCCTCCCTCCCTCCCTCCCTCCCTCCCTCCCTCCCTCCCTCCCTCCCTCCCTCCCTCCCTCCCTCCCTCCCTCCCTCCCTCCCTCCCTCCCTCCCTCCCTCCCTCCCTCTCTCTCTCTCTCTCTCTCTCTCTCTCTCTCTCTCTCTCTCTCTCTCTCTCTCTCTCTCTCTCTCTCTCTCTCTCTCTCTGAGTCGGTGTGTCTTATTGTAAGCTGTACAAGCTGATGTATTTGTAGCATTTTCTGGTTAGACAGTTATTAGCTGATATGTTCTATCATTACTTTGCAACGACACTGATTGCGGGTCGCATTTTACCTCCAGCCATCCTCCATCATTAATCATGCATCTTCGCACTCAGTCCGCAAATATTCTGAAGCTAACCAGTTTGCCTTCTGGCATTTGGTGTGTGGGAGCAGCATGCGGGGTTGGTGTGTGGGAGTAGCATGCGGTTGGTGTGTGGGGGCAGCATGCGGTTGGTGTGTGGGGGCAGCATGCGGTTGGTGTGTGGGGGCAGCATGCGGTTGGTGTGTGGGGGCAGCATGCAGTTGGTGTGTGGGGGCAGCATGCGGTTGGTGTGTGGGAGCAGCATGCGGTTGGTGTGTGTGGGGACAGCATGCGGTTGGTGTGTGGGGGCAGCATGCGGTTGGTGTGTGGGGGCAGCATGCGGTTGGTGTGTGGGGGCAGCATGCAGTTGGTGTGTGGGGGCAGCATGCGGTTGGTGTGTGGGAGCAGCATGCGGTTAGTGTGTGGGCCCATACATTGGGCTTCTACACGCGGCTGTACTCATGACGTGCCCAGGTGGGTGAGGGACGTGTTTTTCGAATGTTTTGCTGCAGGCTCAAATTATTCAGCAAGAAGACAGTAGCTTTTGTTTGGTGTGTCACTTGCCGTGGTTGAACCGTTTTCAGACGTCCAAAGTTCTGGAGGAACTTTTCAATCGTGTTTTTCAGTACTTTTTTCTAGTTGCTCGGCGGGGAAATGCTCATATTCGTGTAGAGTACCCTCAAATTTAGTATGATCGAGTCGTCCTGCAACTTCAGGAGGCAGCAAAAGCCTGCCAAATTACCTGAACGATGGCAAGTGACACAGAAATGGAGACAGGTGACAGCAGCGAGGACGTAGTTGGAGATCTGTGTAAAGTGCTGGGTTTGACTCAGAGGTCGCTGCTAAGTTCAGTGGAAAATGACGATGCATTTAGGTCGCTGAAGTGTAGTGCTGAGAGATAGTCCAATGGTCAATGGTCTTGGGTTGGAGCTTTTCCGATTGAAAGGAATGGAGAAATTGACGTTCAAGGCTTTCACAACATGGCTGGAAGGGATATCCGGGAGAGAACGTTCGACTTAAAATTTGAAGGCAGTGTCTGGCAAAGTGAACAGACTGAAAGACAGACGTACCTACCTCCTGAAAGCAAACAAAGAGCAGTGGCATTTGCTTTCTGAGCAGGTATTTTTTCTTCCAGCTGGAGAAGAAGCAAGTTCCGGGTCCAGAGCAGGATCAAGCAGCGAAGCTGAGAGCAAATCCACCATGTCCAGATGTGACCAGGCCACTGTAGAGATGATGACTGCTGAACTAGTGTCCATGGAAGGAGAACTTGCTGCTGTGAACAAAAGGAAAGATGCTCTGGAGGAGACTGTGAAAAGGCAGCGGGATAAGATCAGGAATGCCACAAAGAAGGTGAAGCGCCGAAACAGTGCCCTTGCAGAGGCCCAGGATAATGAGGAGAATATGGAGTTTTGGATCTGAAGCGCAAGCTTACAAATGAGCAGCACCGTGTTTATTACTACCAAAAGCAGCTGTCAGTCAAGAACGAGAAAATGAGGGTGCTTGAATGTTGCCTGGCGGAAGTTCACCGATTGCTCTCTGCGGCTCAGAGCAAGATTTCTTCTCTTGAGGCTGGCCTGCTGGATGCGCATGAAGAAATGGAAGACTGTGGTACAGACGTGCAGACGATGGATGGTGAGAAATATCGAGATACTGTGAGGGAGTGCTGTCTAGGCTTACTGGCGATGCGGAATGTGGGAGTAAGGCATGTCGGTCCAGTTATCCAAACCATACTGAAAATTGCATCACGGTATATAACTGCTCCTTTGCAAACTTGCACACCATTGCATACCTGATGAGGGCAATTTTGCCGAAACGTAAAAAAAATTGATTGAGAAATGAGTTCGAGTTTGCAGAGTGAATGGGAAGAGAGCGAGTCTGCTTCTGAAACCATTTTTTTCTATACTGAAAATGGTCGGTAAATCAGCTGATCCCCTTCCAAGTGCCGGGCTACTCTCCAAAATGCTTGTAGAGCTCAAGCAAATCAGTTCAATGCAAATTGGCGAGTCCCTGATGGAAGCATCTAGCACCACCCTCCACAGCGATGGCACAAGTAAGGGTGGCTTCAAGTTCGGCAGCTACAAAGTGGCACTGTGACGAACTGCCACAGAAGTGCTGACTCTGGGAATTGTGGACATGAAGTGTGGTAGTGCAGACCATGTGTTGGACAAGCTGAAGCACGTACTGGGAGACGTCGCGAGTGCTTGCAGTGGCGACGGCAAAGAACAAATTGCAGAGAAGATCTTGAAAGGCATCACCAATACCATGAGTGACTGCTGCATAGTGCAGAAGAAATTCAACGAACTGCTTCAGAAATACCGTGCTGGCGTATTGCCAAGTGTTGTTGGTGGATGGGAGGATTCGACATCGGAGCAGCAGAGCAAGTTAACAACAATGAGCAACTATTTCTGCGGACTCCACTATATAGCTGGATTAGCGGACCAAGCCCAAGAGTGCCTGAAGAAGTGGAAAGAGGTCCATTTTTAAGGCAAGGCATTTGGGGCCACAGAGCTGGCACAGGTGTTTGACACGACCGAGTCTAGAGTGATCCGCATGCTTCGCACCACTGCCAACGCCTTTGAAAAGCATGGCAACGATCAGGCCAGCTGCACGGCTGACTTCAATGTTTACAATTACATGGAGGAGACTGGCATTCCTGTCCCACTTGCCGAGCTACGTGGTAACCGCAGCTATGTTTGCTTCTACAACGGCGCCGGTGTGTGCTATTTACAAGAGACCCTTCTCCACTTCCTCCGGGATATCCATGGCGATACCAATCTGATGTTGAAAGCTGTCAAGGCCGATCTGTCCGTAGATAAGCTCTGTGCAGGCGCCAGAGCACTTGGTTTACTATCGAAGCTTGTTATCACCCCCCCCCCCCCCCCCCCATGGAAAGCTCTCGAGGACGCAACATTATCCATTTTCGACATGTCGACACGGTACACAGAGCTGTACAGACATTTTGTCGAGTGGTCGGAAGATGCCTCGCCGCTGCTTGATGGTACAGCTCGCCCGTTTGCCAGTGCCATTCCCAACCTGCTTGATGTCGTCATGACCCGATTGCTTGAGCCAGATGAGAGCGATGCCGTCACCCAGGAAATCCTTCAGGTACTGTGTGCGGCATATGCGGTGTACTCTGCACGGCTTCTTGCAGATCACTTGTCAGACGGGAAATTACATGATCCATCCGATGATGTCAGGCAGCAGAGTCAATCAGTTGCAAGTACGAATGCTGTGCCACGGTCTGAGAGGGATTTCGCTCAGCTTGACCGTATGATCAGGGAAAAGCCATGTGCTCACACCGTCGCCCTGGAGGGCATGATTATGTTCACGAACAACAAAACAGCAGTTTGGCTGTCAGCAAAAAGTGAAGAGGACCGAGCTGCTATCCTTGCCTCAGCTCGCCAGTCGACTCCAGCTGTTCAGGCTCCAGCTGTTCAGGACCTGTACGAGAAATGCTGCCAAGAGATCAGAGACCACCGAATGAAACTGAGTCCTGAAAGACAAGGAGGAGGAGATAGCCAAGAAGAAGGCAAGAGACACACGCCAGAAAGAAGACCTTACCCGAGATGTCCACAAGTACGGCGGTCTTTGGGGTTCTACTGCTGAGGTGTATGCTGGTGTGGCAGCCCTCCGCACTGTTGCTGAAAAACGAAGTGCGCTGAGGGCACAGCTTCTGTTCCGTAAAACTTTGCTGCACCAAAATGCACCAGCTGCCACATTCTCCCTCTTGAAGGATGGGTGGCCGCACCCTGTGGAGAAGCTGGTGGACAACCTGAAGTCCCTGCTACCTGCCACAGTATTGGCATCTGGAGTCACCGATTCGGCCACCACAGATTCCGCCACCGCAACTGGGCCGGCAAGGTCTTTACCGTGGCACCCAGCATCACTGATTCTGACCCGCCGAACCTTGGGGAGTTGGAGCCAGCTCAAAAGCGCGCACCAAGTGTTGCACCATAAAAACCTGACTTACTCCATTTTCAGGAGTTACATGGTCGTCTATAACATGGCCATCTTCACCACCAGACACGGCGTCGCAAACTCTAACACTGCTGTAAAACATAGAACTCTTGTTTTTGTCTTGGTTGCGCTCACCTTCCCCTCCTATATTTTCATACCACTTAGAACCTTCCAAGTTGGAAGGCTGTTGTAGTGCGCACCCAAGACGTGCTAGAGCTCGGATAGCCAGTTAGTTGTAGAACGTCTGTACTGCCGGTCAGTTTTGTTCAATGCTATCGCATGAGTTGATTGTCAAGTAATTGGTAGTGTTAGTGGACATTATTCCCGTAGCTATGCAGAAGACGTTACTTCAGTAACGTCTGGCGCTAGCCAGGGTCCACACAGCTTTAATTTGTGTTTGTTTGTTTGTGTGTTTGTGTCACGCCTGGCGCTATCCCGTATCTGTCCCGTACCGTACCGTACCATCAAACACAGCTGGCCACATACAGCTGGCTGCAATATTCAAATAGGGCTTTCAAACGCAAGATCATAACGTGTAGCAACTTGGAAGAATGAGTATGAATGCGAAGTGTATGGGGGAATGCATGTAGGGCGATAGTGCGGGTTCGAATCCCAGGTAATGCCTGAAAAAATAGGAGAATTGAAAAATTTAGACCATCCCATTTCTTTTTTTGCCGTCATCAAGGCGGTAGACGGTGTCGTATTACCCTCGACCGTACCTGTCCCGTACCTGTCCCGTACATGTCCCGTACCTATCCCGTACTGTACAATCAAAGACGGCTGGCCACAATGCATATTCAAATAGGGCTTTCAAATACAAGATCATAACATGAAGCAACTTGGAAGAATTAGTATGTATGCGAAGTGTATCGGGGGATGCATGCAGGGCGATAGTGCGGGTTCGAATCCCAGGTTATGTCTAAAAACAAAAAGTTGAAACTAATAAGAATTTATAACATCTCTATGCTTTTTTTGTCTAGGTCATGAAGGCAAAAAAGCATAGCGTAGGGCCCTGAGCTTCCAAGCTCGCTCGTTATAATGTAACTTGTAGTTCCTTGGTCCTTTTCTTTACTATAAATTAATCAGTATCTCCATCCGAGTCTATTCTAAAGATGCGTTCGAATTTTCTCTAGCTTCTCGGAGAAATGTATCCCCTGGATACAGGTCTGAAAGAATTCGGTGATTTTTCGCGCGTCAGAGGATCTTGAGTGACTCGACCGCATGACTCATTGTAAGTGTTAGGAACCTCCTCCCGTATAAGCTTACCTACAACCTTTCCCACGCTGGCCTGCATGCACCCAGTATAAAGTCGTGTTGTAACTCGCTTTTCTCTACCTGCTCCCAGTCCCGTGCCATCTCCAAGCGCTTATACAAATGGACGACGATAACTACATTTAGAAGACTATATTTGTGACAAGACGACGGAACCACAACTATACATGACGAACTCAAGACGAAGACATGATGAACTCAAGACGAAGACATGATGAACTCAAGACGAAGACATGGTGAACTCAAGACGAAGACAGCTTTTCATACCACAGCAACACGCGCATGCACCAACATGACGTACACACGACGTACACAAAATAACGTACTACAACAGTCGTACTCACTTTTTGTTCCGTTGGCCTGGGTAGCTACTTGCGCCCATATTTGCCATAGCTACCCAGGCCCTTTATCTTGCATTCGCCCTCAGTCACTCTCGCTCTCTCTTCCATAATGTAGTCGTTTCGTTCGTCTTTGTCTCGGTCTCTTCGTCTCCCATTATAAATGTCTTTCCTCTTTCCCCCTAACCGTTCCTGTGTCCGTTGTGTCTGGGAGGATAACACCATTCTGCATCCCAACAATGGCGCCCCACTTTCCGCTCAACCCACGACCCTGAATTCATCGTCCCAGTCGTCCTCAACTGCCATTCGTCTGAGCGAAAAAGAAAAAAAGACCAGCCATGCGCTCATGATCAACACGTGGCTTTTCGCAGCAGTTTGCATGCGCTGACCACAAAATGCGGGAATCTCGAAGTTTCAAACATCTTTGAAGCTAGGGGAGCTTGGAGAGCTTTGGAGAATCTCCTGAAACTCAGAGAGGATTTTAGAACACTTCTCCAACTTTCCACCGAGTCTCGTACTTTTCCGAAAGGATTGTGAACTCGGGTATTTCATCCAACACATACATCATCACATTTGTGCATATTACCATATGTTGGTGCTTCATGGCTCATACAACAATGCCAGAGGGTGCAAAGCGAAGAATACACGTGCCCCAAACAACAACTGAACCGATCGGGACTCACAATGTGCGAAGTAGAGTCCCTTAGCTCTTTCTTGAGATGCGCAATGCGCTCCTCCTTGGGGCCGTCCACCGTTTCTTTTCTCAGCACATATTTCACCTAATCCACAGCAAATGTAACAATAGATGCAAACACATACCATAATTAACAATACTCGATAAACTCAGATACTAACAATGACTTTAAAAGAGAAGAAGGGTGTAAAACCAGTTGTCGGGCTCGGCAAAAACCGACCCCGGAAAATACACATTTGGCACCCAGCACTTACACAGCCCTTGACGCGAATTCTGTGCACAACGTAGCATCTTTTATTCAAACTCTTTCTGTGCAGAAAGAGTTACACGCACAGGCTATCTCGGCACAAAGTGAACGTGATGCAATAAAATACATGTATTATGGCATTTCAGATCATATGTGCGGGGCCACTATCTGACGGCCATACTAGCGTGGATAACTACTTCAGACGCACACATATACACACCATACACACACACACACACACACACACACACACACACACACACACACACACACACACACACACAAACGGACGCCTTTGGCAGCATTCCGGAATGACATATGGCAATTAGTAGCCCGGTACAACAGACATCATAGAACTACCAAAGTATATGATCTCCAGTACTTCTAATCACCGAGGAGACAACAACCGTAAAATTGCAATGAATAGAACCAACCATGCAGTCGAAACAATGTAAAAATACTAGCTTCCAAAATGTTTTTGTGTGACACTCTTCAGTGGAAACTTGCTGTGCAATAACCAGAACAACCAATATATTCGGTTGCTCCTCCTATGAAGTATAGCGAAATCAGGATGTACAAGCAGTGCAACGCACAGCCAGCCAGTAACGTACTGTAGGTAGTGTGAAAGATGCAGTAAAACCTATCAAGGCGACCACTCGGATAAGGCGACGACCACCTGCCCCAGAAGACCACTGCAACCAGCAGAGGACCAAGATATGCTATTTCCAGTCAAACGACCCCGGCTGGATAAGGAGACCACCTGGTAACAGAGACCACGTTTTGAAGGTCTCTTGAGCGGTCGTCTTAGACAGCCGTTTCACTGTACTGATACTTGTGGATGGGCATGCAAGTGTAAGAACTGTGTGAATGAACATGATGGCCCGGTGTGTGCCTACTACATAAAGAGTGTGAGAGCATTTAATTTCATTACTACCTTTCACAACCTACAGTAGGTTATTGGCTGATTTCGAGTTGCGCTGTGTGTACCTCCAGATTTCGCTATAATTATTTGTTACTCTGGGTACACAAAGAACTCCCAATGTTTTCGACTACGAGTAAACGAATGTTGGTTGGTTCGGTTATTATTCCTCAATGCATAGTAAAGAAAAAAAGGACTAAGAAACTACAAGTTACTCTATATTCACGGTCCACTAACACCGGCACCAGTTACTAAACAATCAGCTCATGCGATTGCGTTACTTGTAGTTTCTTGGTCCTTTTTTCTTTACTATAAATTTATCCTTAGCTCTCCATCCGAGTCCATTCCTCAATGCGTGACTTACATGTATTTCAACTGAGGAGTGCCACATGAAAACGTCACAAGTTTGGAGCATTTTTTACTGCAAAACTTAATTTGTTTTATTCATTGCTATCAATTATGATTTCCGATTCCTATTACGAATTACAGAGCGGTTGTTAGCGCACACTCGATATCAATGAATGTACCACTAGTGCACATATCCGAGGATATCAATCAAAACACATGGTTATTGCTTAGCCGTAGTACATGAAAGTAAAGTACAGCTTTTATAGTACTCAATGATTTTCAGTTCACAGAACATAATAATAATTGTAGTACTCAATGATTTTCAGTTCACAGAATACATTGTACTAGCGGCGGTGGCGGCGGCGTGCGATACGTACCTCGGTGTCTTTGTGAAATTTGGTGAAGAAGTCCTCTTCGAACTTGTTCTTCTGGTCCTCGTGCACTTTCGGCATAGTGCAGCGTGCTCCAGTAGGCCGTGCGCTCGATCGTAAGTCTCCGACTGTAAGTTAGTTGAATCCTGGAATAAACTGATTCGCGGACCACCGGCGCCCCGCTAATGTAGCACCGGAAATAGTATGAAAGTAAGTTAGCAGAAAATAGCGCACCGGTGAAGAAAGAATCTATCGAGCTTTACTTCAATGAAACTCAGGCTCAGGAAGTAACGATTAACGTTAGTTCAAACTACAGTCCGTACCAGTACCGAGCAGAAAGCAACGACTTGCAAAAGTAATAACCCCTGATAACAGTAACAACTACTGATGTTGCGTTGACGTGTTATCATTTTGGTTATGCTATCTCTGCAACAATAATCATTGTACTGACTGCATAGCTACTGACTGCATATGCGCATAGCTACTGTTAGCTGAATCACTACGTAGATCTACGCCTAGGCCTACGTAGCCGGCGTAGGTACAGGTATACCATTGTATACTACGTATGTAGGTAGTAGGTCAAGACGTCTACGGCAGCGTTTTGTACGGACAGTATTCAATGGTATTAGTAGATCATAGTAGATCATGGTGATCTACATGATCTACGATCTCTCTACAAAAGTACAAAAATTTAATAATCAATCATGTAAATCAATCATGTAAAAAAATAAAATAAAATAAAAATCAATCTGACATGTAGTCTACCACATGTGCACACTGTATATTTAAATATACTATAGTACTAGTGGGTAGTATAGTGTTCCGTTGAAGTGTGAATTCTTGAGTTCTTGGGCATTGCTGCTCCATCTACATACATGTAATGTCATTGTCTACTTATTTCAATTTTCCTATAAAGGCCATGGTAAAAAATATCTTTGATTCTCAAGTACTAGTACGCGCGCATCGATTTTTGGTGGCGCACCGACGATTTTTTTTTATTTCTATGCATGCATATGCGTGCATGAAAACGGTCAATGCGAAAGGCATGAATCCGGGAGTAGTAAAATACCGGTATTTTTCTACTCCCTGGCCTGAATAATAAAATAATTATAAATTAAATATGAACCTGTGACGTACACATGTGTGACCCTATCTTTGGAAATGGTATTGGTATGGTATTGATTTATTTGAATTCGGTATCTCAACAGTACATTGTACAACTTGGGAAGATCCGAATGACATAGATACATAAACATAAAAGTGGAGTAATAAAAAATTTGTGGGAATTAAAATAAAAAATCGCTCGCTCGCACTGATTTTCACAGGCTCATGACCTGAGAATCAACTTTATTTTTTACCATGGCCTAATAAAGATTGTGTCAAAGTAGTTCAAGTGTCATACGACATAGTCACCAGCATGCGCAGTCATCGACATAATTACAAAATGTAGTACGAGTCTCGTACTACTACTAGTAGGCACCGGGCAAATATGCTCGAAAAATCTCCCATCATGCTTTCTCGCAATTCTTTCAAACAAACCGATAATGCCTGAAACCATGCCGATAATTCCCAGAAATTCTCACCAATTTTCGCTTGAAATCCAGGTCTTTCTTCGCATCCAACACAAAAAGATGCATTCTCAAACATAAAGGAAACAAAAAATTATTCTTTTTCTGTTTTCTGGCTCTGGCAAGTTCAGATGCTTTGCTGGTTTCAGCTTGTCCAGCAGAGAAACCACCTTCTTGCTTTTCTCATCCCTTTCACTTTCAGCCTCCTCCTCATCCGCACTATCCACTCGACAAACGTCAGCGACAACCGATTATGCCCGCGAAATCACCGATTATGCTCGTGTGATTTTTGCACCCTAAAATGCTCGATTTAGTGCCGGCATATTTGCCGGGTCCCTAACTACTAGTACACCAATGTCCATTGTAGCCATAAGCACACGACACTAGTAAAATAAATAAAATAATAATACTATCTACTAATCTAAGGGTGCGTTCTTAAATTCTCCAGCTTCTAGAAGAAGAAGAAAAGAGAAGTCGAAGAAACTGGGATTCTTCAAGAACGGGTCTCGAAGAATTCGGAGATATTTTGCAGATGTCAAGCAAAATGGAGCGCCAAAGGGACCGTGATCTTGAGTGCCACGAAAATAGTATGCGCTGTGCGTATGCGAAAAGGGAAATGCGTACACTCATGATCAACACGTGGCTTTTAGCCTAGTTCGCATGCGCTGATCCGAAACCGCGGGAATCTCCGAGTTTCAACCACCTCTGAAGCTTGGAGAGCTTCGAGAGCTTTGGAGAGCCTCCTAAAATTCGGAGAGGATATAAGAACAGCTCTCGAACTTTTCGGAGAGTCTCCAACTTTTCCGAGAGGATTTAAGAACGCACCCTTAGTCTGCGTGGCCATCCTCTTTCCACCTAGTACTAGTAGTGGTACCAAGACTCTTGGCAAGAGTGCATAAACCTAGGCCTGTGGGACTACCCTATTCAAAATTTAATCATAATAATAATAAGTCTCTTTCCCTCAAACCAGTTAATAATAAATAATAATACCGTTTATTCTCTATTATAAGCACAGGTCTCCATTACTAGCACAGTCTCTAATACTAGCACACTATGAGTACCTTTCGAAACATTATAAGCACAGTCTCTATTATTAGCACGGTCTTGGTGGAATTCAATGCTGCATGCATGATATCCAGCATGTACATGTGTATTCCTTCTTGCTCTGTATGGATGTATTGGTTGAAAAAATATAAGCACGGTCTCCAATATAACTTATAACTTATAAGCGCGGTCTCCAATATAAGCACGGGGTAGAGGGGTGTTGAAAAAATATAAGCACCGCGCTTATAATAGAGGTTAAGTTACACGTGTTTTGCCCTTTTTCAAAACGCGGTGCAAATCTCACGTTACGTGTAATTTTTAGAGGTTAAGTTACACGTGCGACGTGACGTGAAATTTTGCCTGGCAGGATTCGGGTTTAGTTCGCACAAATATCAAATCTTCCAACAAACTCGATAAAACTCGATAAAATTCCGGAAACTCACACACATTCGGTCGGAATAACCAAGCGAAACTTCCAAAAACTCACGTCATGAACTTACGTGCGGGACAGTCAACTCACGTAAAACACGTCAAATTTTACGTGAGTTTTTTCACTTTTTGACGTAAAAGTTCACGGACGTAAGACTTTTACGTGAAACTTAACCTCTCTAGTATACGGTAACCTCTTGGTGGTACCTTGTACAGTCATGCTGATCTGATAATGATAGCTGCATTGTATCTTTCCTAGAATCCTAGCCTACATAGGCACTGCACGCTGCTTGGAGAATATTCGTTTACGTTCTAGTTTCTTGCGCCCATAATATACAATGGTCGGCTTAGAGCGCGAGGAGGAGGAGGAAGAGAGTTTATACGACGAAAGAAACCACAGCCGGGGCGGTAGCAACTACAGTGCTGGCAACTGAAATCCGACCCCCTCCCCCCCCCCCCCTAGCGGTGCGCTAGCCGCGTTAGCGATTCGTACGAGACGGTAGGGGCCAGGGGGTCGGATTTCAGTTGCCAGCACTGTACTCGTAGCTAGCAGGCACGTTGTGCATACGTCATCATCGTACATTATTTTTGCGACAATTAGTGTTTGCTTCAACTCAAACCGGAAAACAACCTCGCAGTCCTGGCCCGACCATCAAAAATAATGAAAGCTGCTTGGTGATAGTCAACATGAAGTGCATGTGAAGTTTCTTGTTGTTTCTCAAACTCAACGAAGAGAGAAATTCTTTTCGAGCAGCAATGGCATCGGTTATGGCTGCCATGCTCGATGAGCTGATGGGAAAAGATCGAGATCTTCTGCCGGACGAAAAACCCAAAGGTCCACATTGGGACGATGAAAGTGTGAGTTGATTTATTGCAAGTGTACCGCGGTGAATCTGATGGTGTTGCAGGTGAACACGTCCGCTGTGGCTCTAGGATGTACTAATAAAAGTATATACAGTGCATTAAAATGTGTAGGGAAACTCCTGACGAATGATACGAATGATGGTTAGCATATGGCCATATGGATGCACGGCCTTCGGGGTGTGAATTTAAAAAAAGAAAGAAAAAAGTACATATGCATCCTCGCATGAACGTATGAATATGACCGCCAACTACCTACTGTTGCATAATACAATGTAAATGTTGTTTTGTAAGACGACGTATGCATGTGTGTGTGTGTGTGTGTATGTGTGTGCGCGCGCGTGCGTGTGTGTGTGTGCTTGAGCTGAAAACATCCAAAGTGAAGCTCGAGCTTGCTGCTGACTTGGCCGACACTTGACTGACTCCCAACTGCCATCTAGAGCATAGTACACGAGGGAGCACATCGAGCCTTTCACTTGCCAGGCGAATACAAGTGCGATTTGAGATTTTTTGAAATATCTTTTTCAACGCATGATGGACGCTTCGTCCAACTTCGCAAAATATACGGGGGAGTTTGTACGTTCAAAAAACACTCCGTGTGGAAGTCCGCAGCAGTAGCAACAGATCCAAGAGCATCTGCTTTGAAGTGCACTGTAGCAGCGGTGAAAGTAGAGATGTCGTTGCTTGCCCGGAGCTAGCTGGCGAGAGGTTGGATAACAACAAGCTCCCTATTTTTTTTAATTGTTCATGCACAAAAATGATCGCAGATGTCATGTGGCATAGACGCGTGTTCAACGGGGCTTTCCCCATCTAATCCCTGGTCTACATCTGAAACACACTGTGGGAAGTACCGGCAAACGGCACACTTGTCCACATGGCATCTGTGGCGCACCTCTCTTTTGCTCCTGGAAGAAAGGAGGCATCGAAGTAGATAAAAGTTCCCTGTGTTATCCAAAAGAGAAGGGAACGAAGAGAGGGACTTGCTTTTCCGATATCTAGTCATGGGACGCCCCATTCCATGATGTGACGTCAGATGCAGCTCCTAAATGGCATTGGAGTTTAGATTCATCAATCAGAGGCCAAAGGCTGAAATCCCATGTGCTCTGTCCGTGTAACCCTTGTGCCAAGTCACAAGTTTCCAATTGACCATGGGCCGCAGCACGGCTGGAAAAGGCAATCCACTTCCAAGCAGGACTTTTATATCCTGGCACCTTTTGTTTCTCAATCATGGTCAACCCACTGTGCCTGCCTGGCAAGACAGCAGTCGGGCATTTGTTTGCAGATTTGTTTCTATTCTACTATTCGCACTGTGTTTGTGTGTGTGTGTGTGTCTGTCTGTCTGTGACATACCCTGCCGGGCGTGTCTGCATCACCATCCGTACCAGTATGTCGGGCAGCGATGGAGTCTTGTGTTTCTAAAACTTAAGTATCCTCTGCCTGCTTTTCAGGTGTGCCGAAGCTATTTGTGTGGATTCTGCCCCCATGATTTGTTTACAAATACCAAATCAGATTTGGGTAAGTCAATTTGTATTTGACTCAAAACTGTGGCTATTATCAAATGTACTATATTACTAGTATTAACGAGGTTATGAATATGATAAAGTACCAAAGTAGTTCAAGGTATGTGCACGTGTGATTGTGTTCTGACTTGCCACTGCAGACGAGCTGTGTGGTATGGTATGAGTGTGAATGGGATGTGTCCAGCATCGTTCTACTACTGTTGCCAAGAGTGCAGAAAGCAGAGTGTCCAGCTCGGTTACTCGGCATATGGTATGAGATCAGGACAGCATGGCTCATCGCTATACTACGTTTACATAGTACATGTACTAGTGCAAAAGGTACAGCTACCTCAAGTTTCGGATGCTGGCAAGGTTGGAGAAGGGTGGTTTGCTGCCTTCTTGCTCAGTTCTAATGGCCCAAGAGCTGACATGCTATGGTTTCAAAGCTGTGTGCTGTGAAATTCAGCCAGGTCGTCAAGGGCTGAATATGCTAGTCATACAAGTACATAACTCCCGAGAGTGTACAGCGCGCCACCGTCATTGCTGTCATGGCAGAACTTCAAGTTGATGCGTTGTTCACGTATTATCAGGCGTGTCTTGGAGATGTGGTGGGCAAATCCCCCTTCGATCCTGTACAGACTAGTACATGGTATTATATAACCCAATACTAGTTCAAAACTAGTATTAGATAAACCTTGTTATAGTTCACACATGTTGTTAGATTGACAGCATGAAACAAGGTGGAGGACACTGTGTTCGGAAACAGTGACCTTACTACAACCTTCCGCAGGGACCGGGGCTCTGCCAACCGCGAAAGGTTGTAGTAAGGTCACTGTTTTCGAACACAGTGTCCTCCACCTTGTTTGCGAACACAGTGTCCTCCACCTTGTTTCATGCTGTCAATCAGCTAACAATTGACTAGGACATGTGTACAAGGAAACACGTGTGGTGCGTTGACACCCAGTACAAACGTCGTAAATCACTCGTGCGACAAACATTCATCATAAAAACGACATCAACTTTGAAACTCTGCCGGGGGGGCATGGTATGCGGGAGTTGCTCACTCCCGGGGGCTATGTACTCCTGGCAGCAGTATTCCGGTCGGGAAAAAGAAGAAGGAGAAAAATGTTAAACTGTGCTGGACAGTGCGTTGCTTATATCTACGTAACCCAGTACACAATTATACTGATTTGGGCTGTTTTGCATAGCCCGGGGCATCTGAACTTTGGGATTTAGTCTGCCTTGTGTGAGCTTCTTATTCTTCTGTCGTGGCATCCAGGGTCTTTGGCCTCTACGCCCTGCTCCTCTCTTTCTTTCTCACTCTCTCTCTCTCTCTCTCTCTCTCTCTATTTCTTTCTTTCTCTCTTTTCCCTCTCTCCCTTTCGCGTCTTAGATTCCTAAAAAAATAGTTTTACACTGTACTGTGGATCGGAATGTAGTTTATTGTGTGCCTTGAATTTGGGTGATGTGTTTTGTGTGTGTGTGTGTGTGTGTGTGTGTGTGTGTGTGTGTGTGTGTGTGTGTACGTGCGTGTGTGTGCACCTAGTCCTCATCCACTTACTGAGGTGTGGTGATCCCATAAGTGGGATCATTTTAAAGTCCACCCAGAGTTTTGGGGATTTCAGGGGGTGTCGGCCGTCGGGCGGTTCAATAGCCAATTGAATCATCTTTCCAAGATTCCTTTTGAGTCTCTCTCCCCTCTCCCGGGGAGACCCACGTGACCAGGTTTGGCAGTGAGCAACAAGTACAAGTGTGTGTGTACATGGTACATGGTGTGTGTGTGTGTTTATCCTGCTATTCTGGTGGTTCTTGCTCATCATGTAGGTCAATGTCCGAAGAAGCACGAGGACAGACTGCGTGAGAAGTACGTTCTTACTACTGCCGGCTTTGCATTATTTGTTGCAGCGACCTACTTGTATGATTATGAGTGTTGGTGCACCAGTCGTGGCCAAAGAAATCCAACCCACGAGTCAAAAGTAGTGCCGCGTTTCCATTCCAATCGCGCCATGCACGATCCGAAAACCCAGCCGGGGGCCGCATGAGCCTTTGCGCTGCTTTCGGCGCACAAGTCGGATTTCTTTGGCCACAGCTGTAGTTACTGCGTTGCGCATTTCCTGGAGTGTATTGCTGGCTAGGTACCAGCAGGATGTGTCCAGTCACATGATCAAGCTATGGTGGAGCTCAGTGGTTCTCACACCCAACCAGCCACGCACAGCAGTCAGCAGCTGTAGCTAGATACTTTTGTTTGAAGCCAACCGGTTGTGGTACAGCCCAATCTGTGGTTTATCATTAGCCTGGTCGGCGCTCACTGCTTCCCAGAGTTCCTTGTAGAGTGTGCTGTTGGAGAATGAGTTCACCCTGTGTAACATGTGTGTTCGCCCACAGATATGAACAGAGCGCAAGGTTTCAGAAATGTGGCTACGAGAATGCCTTCCTTTCCTATCTGGAACGTATCGTGGAGGACATGGATCGTAAGATCAAGCGAGGTCGCCAGCGCCTAGCTAACAACACAGCGTACCGTGAGAAAGTGGTACGTGCATTCTACTTTAGACCGTGAGCACTTGTTCTTGATTCACTTCAAGGATTTTAGCAAATGTGTGGGTATCCTAATAAACGTGTTCCCAGGAAGTGTGAGTTTCGAAGTCTGAAGACAATGTTGAGCGGTCGCTGCTTGGATGACGACCACACCGTAGCTTAGTGGTAGAGCATCACTGGCCATAAGCGAGGGTCCCTGATTCGAGTCCTGGTGGTGACAGTCAATTTTTTCTTCAAACTTTTCCCGTTTGCACCTTTCTCTCAAGCTAATGAATAAACGTATGCGTGTGTGTGTGTGTGTGTGCGTGTGTGTGTGCTGATGGTCTATTTGTGGCCATTGGTCAGGTGATCGATGAGGGCAATGATGCTGCTGGTAACCAGGACATAGCACGGATTGAGGATACGATTGAGAAGCTGCTGTCAGAGGTAAGGTGCCGCCGAGCAATGTCGAGTCATTACAGGAGCACTGTGTGCCCTGTCCTATGTGCCATCTATATCAGGGGTGCTGGACATGCTACGGTCACTACGGTATTGACCGTACCGCTCGCTGTCCCAGGTACCCTGTGAATCAATAAAATGCACTGATTTGGCCTCAAAATTTCAAAAAACATTAAGTGCACCCCCCCCCCCCCCCGTAAATTGTGCTTTGGATGGCCAACGTTGCCACCCTAAAATACCTTCCAATGCCCATGTGTATGATAGCTTAGTACATCTGCCTCTGTATCAATACATGTGTGTGTGTGTGTGTATGTGTGCTGCGTAGGTCGAATCTCTTGGTCAGCAAGGGGAAGTCGACGAAGCACAAAATGTCATGAGGAAGATCGATCAACTGAAGCGCGAGAAGGAAAAGAAGCAGTTTGTGAGTTGCTATAATAGTCTGGCCCTAGTCCGATTGTCTGTGCGGTTGCGATCTAGTGCCTACGTTTACACTGCCTGTCCTGCCCTCATTGAGGCTGCTGCTGCTGTTGCTGCTACCACGTCTGTGGTTACCGTAACGAAATCTGGTGTACAGTCAACTTCACTAATAACGACTGCGGATATAACGACTATTCGCGAATAACGACAGAATTTCCATGCCCAGATCAAAGTCCCATCCAACTGTAATACATATAATGAGACTTCGGGTATAACGACACTTTGCGAATAAGGACACTTTTCTGATGCCCCGCTGAGTGTCGTTATAAGCGAAGTTGACTGTACTTTTGAAATGAATAGTTGCCTTCTTCTGTGAAGTTAGTCTCTGGTGATACTGCACGTGTGTATTCTCCCGTCTCAGAGCAACCACCGCGCTGATCTCGATGACTATGAGAAGCGCATGGAAGTGTGTGACACATGCGGAGCTTTTCTCGTTATCAATGACACTCAAATTCGCCTTGATGCCCATCTCTCCGGCAAGCAGCACCTTGGATTCACAAAGGTCCGTGCCAAGATTGATGACCTCAAGGTGAGAAGCAAGTGTGCTGTCGCTCCTCTGAGCCTGTAACCGGGTGTTTCCTTTGGTACTTGTTGCTCACATACATATGCTACATGCCATCTTTTATTTCAATTCGTGTGTGTGTGTATTTGTGTGCTTGTGTGTGTTTATCTGTCTGTCTCTGTCTCTCTTTCTGGCTGGCTGCTTCCTCTGTCTCTGCTCCTCTTTCTCCCCTCTCTCTCTCTCTCTCTCTCTCTCTCTCTCTCTCTCTTCTCTCTCTCTCTCTCTCTCTCTCTCTCTCTCTCTCTCTCTCTCTCTCTCTCTCTCTCTCTCTCTCTCTCTCTGTCTCTCTCTCTCTCTCTGTCTATCTCTCTCTCTCTCTCTCTCTCTCTCTCTCTCTCTCTCTCTCTCTTCTCTCTCTCTCTCTCTCTCTCTCTCTCTCTCTCTCTGTCTCTCTCTCTCTGTCTCCTCTCTCTCTCTCTCTCTCTCTCTCTCCTTCTCTCTCTCTCTCTCTCTCTCTCTCTCTCTCTCTCTCTCTCTCTCTCTCTCTCTCTCTCTCTCTCTCTCTCTCTCTCTCTCTCTCTCTCTCCTCTCTCTCTCTCTCTCTCTCTCTCTCTCTCTCTCTCTCTCTCTCTCTCTCTCTCTGTCTCTGTCTCTGTCTCTCTCTCTCTCTCTCTCTCTCTGTCTCTGTCTCTCTCTCTCTCTCTCTCTCTCTCTCTCTCTCTCTGTCTCTCTCTGTCTCTCTCTGTCTCTGTCTCTCTCTCTCTCTCTCTCTCTCTCTCTCTCTCTCTCTCTCTCTCTCTCTCTCTCTCTCTCTCTCTCTCTCTCTCTCCTCTCTCTCTCTCTCTCCATCAAATGACATAGCTGTGTCACACAAGTATACCTAACAATTCATTCTGAATTACTGCATTGTAGGCTTTGTCAGCTGGTGTTTGGCCGCTGCTCTCACTTGGAGTGCAAGCAGCATGATTGTGTGATGTACCATGTGCTGATGTAGTCAGATGCTGATGAAGAGAGTTATGCAAGCATGGTGTTTGTTGCTGTCTTTGCCATTCCCAAGGTTTTTAGCGTTGCCTCGTGGTTTTGATGCCTTGATTGTTAGAATCTGATCTGGGAAACCTATCTCGGCTGCCGACGTATTTGCAAGATATACCCTCCACCACTTTCCTCAGGTATTCACACTCTCTTTTGAAACACAGTTGCCCTTGTGGCAGCTTCAACGAAAACTGAGAGAAATCATCCAGTTGAGAAAGAAAGGGAGAACAGACACATTGTGGCACGGTGCAAGCCTGTGGCGTTTTGAGTCACTTGCACCGTTGACTATTTTGTGTCTATCTGCCTGTGTCGTATCTTTAAGTCAAGCCTCAAACCTTTCTTTCCCAGGCTACTTTACTCTAACGGGAAGGGTTGCATGACAACAAATTTCTTTATATGCTGATAGAGCATGATTGTACTAGTCTACTTTTGTCTCTCTTTGTTTTCTGGGTTGTGATGAGTTGCTATCAGATGCCTGTGTTTTACTGCCCGAACGCATCGCCTGTTCCCACCGAAAATCGCAGCTTTGCGGTGGCGCCGAATCCTCCAGATGTTGAGCTTTGCGTACGATATGACGTAGTTGCAGAGAATGTAGTAAATTCCCAGGAGCCTTGTTCGTTGTCGCCTGCCCGGGATGCTCTACAAAACCAAGTGCCAACCTTGCTTTTTGGTGCTAAACCCCATGCAATGGACTGTGATGCTCTAAAAAACCAAGTGCCAGCCTTGCTTTTTGGTGCTAAACCCCATGCAATGGACTGTGAGTGATCGTGGTGAACCCTGTAAAGACTGGCCACTGCCATGCCACGTGTTCTATCAAAAGGCGCGCCAGTGCATGAAGCGGCTGAAGAAGAAAAGGAAACGCCTTCCTGTTTCACGGTATATTCACTTCTTCTCTGCTTTTTCTGCGTACTTTCTACCATGAAATCCTTTTTTCTGCGATTTTCCGTGGGGACTGGGCAGGTTAACATGGGTTAATTTTGTTCTGTTTCAATGCACTAAGTTGCCAATATGAATGCACACATTACACGCAGTCAGTATTTTCTAGAGTACCAATGCAGCTCTTCCTCACCCTAGGTTGCCCATGTCCTTTATCTTGCTTTAGAAAATGCTGAAGCCTAGTGGCTCATCGTCATCATCGTCATCCCGAGGGGGAAGCGATCGGCGACGTGACAGCTATAATGATCGCGATTCTCGTCGGGACTACGATCGCGATTCTCGCCGGGACTCACGTCGGGACTACGATCGCGATTCTCGCCGGGACTACGACCGGGATTCTCGCCGGGATAGTGACCGGGATTCTCGAAGGGACAGTGACCGCTACAGAGGCCGGGACCGCGATCATAACAGTGATCGGGACAGAGGCCGCGACAGCAGTGATAGAGGCCGCTATGGCGGCGACTACTCGGATAGAAGACGAGACAGTGGCAGTAGGTACGATCGTCGAGATCGTGACCGCTCTGATCGGAGATCCAGGTAAGATATTGTGTGGACCGTATGCATCCTCGTGGCTGGGTCAACTTCGTAGTACAGCGTGTTTCCCAGTTTACTTCTGGAAGGGTATAATTACAAGAAACTCGTTAAGGTATCCTTACAAGAAACTCGTTAAGGTATCCTTAGTGTCTCTTATCTGCTGCACATCTATTTGTGTGCATTGTTATGACCGTGTCACAGCCATAGTTGTAAGGAAAATGCACTGAAACTCCCAGGATTCAGGATTCACTTACTCACATCCGTTGTATTCCCGTGAAGATAATGATCCATGTCATGGAATTGAACATGGTTGCACTACAGTACAGAGACCAGTGAGAGAGTGGGTATGAGTGGGTTTGGCCGATATTAGGACATGTTCCAATGGCTGCATTAGAGCTCGCAAGCAATTAGAACCATTTTTTGTATCATATCTATTTGCCTGTTGTCTGTGTGCCTGCCTGAAGGTCTCGGGAAAGACTTGACCGCCATCAAAGTCACCGCTCGCCCAGCAGAGAACGACAGCGGGACTCTGAAGAGCGGCAGCCCGAACATTCCGAGAGTCGCCATCGCGAGTCTGAGAGCAAGCGTTCGCAGGCTAACAGTGACAGGGCAACAGACCAGCAGGACGGAGAGCAGCAAGAAGAAAAGAGTGCTGCAGAGCCTGAATCTACTGATATTGCAAATGTAGCAGGAACGCCGGACGTTTAGGGTGAATCCACCACATGACACACCACCTAACTAGCTGCCAGCAGCAGCTCAATTGGATCAATATATCGTGTTGATTCCATGCAGTGCACGGAGTGGAGCATATCCTTTTCATTGCTTCCTCTCAGCTGTTGTCTCGGTGTGATTTTGAATGCGAGTGTGTGCGTGCGTGCGTGCAGTGGGTTTGTATGTGTATGTGTGTGTGTGTGTGTGTGTGTGTGTGTGTGTGTGTGTGTGTGTATGTATGTGTGTGTGTGTGTGTGTGTGTGTGTGTGTGTGTGTGTGTGTGTGTGTGTGTGTGTGTGTGTGTGTGTGTGTGTGTGTTGTGCAAAACTGATTGCTCCGACTGCTTCCCAGTGCTGGTCTCACTGGGTCACTCACAGCAGGAGTCGTACGCCCTGGGCATTGCTCATGTGTGTGTGTGTGTGTGTCTGTCTGTCTGTCTGTCTGTCTGTCTGTCTGTTTGTTTGTTTGGATTGTAAATATCATGTAGTATGTCATTTGTTCTGCTCCGTACGTGAGTCTCTAAGACTCCCTATGCATGCATTTGACTTTCCCACTCGACTAACAGTCACCGATATACACAGCCATTGTCATACTATTGCTGTACTACGCTGCCAGCACCTACCAGGTCCATGGGGGCGTGTTGTAAATCATTATTTCTACTGGTTTTTACCCTTGCTTTACTTACTTTTTTCAGTGTCCTTCAACATGTAGTCATGTCAGACGGATTACCGTATTGGCTATTGTAATTGTTCTTGCCCCCCCCCCCCCCATTACCAGACGACCGATGGTTGCCCCATTACCAGACGACCGATGGTTTGAAGCGGCACTGCTGAAGCTGCTCCCGAAGTTCTGGTGTGTAGTGTGAATCTATGCTGGAAGTGTCTGAATGGCATGTACATGTGTGGGCAGCCAGCGTCCAGGACATGGGTAGAACAGTCACGTCAGAGGTACACACACACACACACACACACACACACACACACACACACACACACACACATGCGCGCGCACACACACACTCACACACACCTTGACCTGGATCTTCCCCATTGTGTACGCAATGATAGCGAACGTCAGAAAGTTCATGTGAGAACACGAGCGCAGAATTTGGCATGTCGTTTCAGGTCTCCTGGTCGATGAAGCGGACGTCCACCGAGATCAGGATCGGAGCAGGCCGTGGTGGTGGAGCGCTGCACGCACATACACATACACACGCACACACACACACCATGTACCATGTATACGCCCGTCGTAAGAGAAGCACGCAAATCTGCAAATGCACTGTATGTGCACCCACAGATTTCACACACACACGCATGTGTGACACAAGCACTAAATAATGTAAATCAAATGACTGGTGAGCAGCCTTATCACTTGTATACATAATCTGTGACTATGCTCTCGTACGTATACTATCAACAGTCCATAATCTCCCGGGGTGTTGTGTACTCTTCGTCTGTAGTCTTGATACTATCAGCAGCTGCAGGTACTTGGCTGATGCATGTGCATGGCCCTGCGTCACACTGAATCCCCAAGGAATTGACGCGGACCGTGATTGTCAGAGATCATCTACTAAATCTCCCACACCGTGACGTATAAATAAAACAAGTAGCAGTTGCTGTTACTACATTGCACAGCTGCCTCCAGGTGTTACCATACTGCACAGTACAAGCAGCTCATCGCAAACATATGTCATACCATACACGGTTAGAGGAAATCCAGATGACAAAATGTCGTGCAGTCTGTCACATTCGTCAGTATTACAGCGCCTGCTTGGCCAGTGATGCATGGGCATGGGGGCTTTATAGGGTATTTTCATTCCGGGAGCCAGAGCCGCAACGGCCAGGTTGCAACTTACAAGCCACGCCCCACGCTTGGAGGCAAAGTCTCACGTTCCACCCTGTGTACTACGTACTAGTACCGTATTCTTCGTATGGCAATGACTGTGGGTAGGGGGCATAGGAGACGGAGGCAATTTTGGCTGAACTTTCGAGAAAGCGTGGCTCAGACCCTGGAAAATATAGTACGCGAGTCACATGTCGCTTATCCAGCACATCGGTTATCCAACAGCGCACTATCAGCTCATATACCGGTACTGCATATTTAGTAATTTACAGTCCTACCTTGAGTAAATGTGGGCGGTGAGCATCATGCATGCAACTGTTGTTGCCTTTATCCAACATTACACACAAGTCATGATGCAGTCTATGCAGATGAGCACGATAGCTTCGATAAGTCGAAACTATCTCAGGATCTGGGGATCTGAGGATAACCATGACTACATATAGTACATGTACACTCATACCTCCCTTATCCGGGCGGTCCGCGACCGGGCACTGCCCGTAATTTTGAAATGTCCGTAACCCCAAATCACATGCATTTTGATGGGGAAAGGCCATAACATAGGTATGGCATATGGCGTCACTATATCCATAAAAAGTGACAAAAGAGTAGTAATATTTCCACTGAAACTCACCCAAAGGGTGCCCGATAGACTGAAATGCCCGGAACGTTGGGGTCCGGATAACCGAGGTGTGAGTGTAAAAGAGCAACAAAAAATACCGTCCTTTTGATGTGTAAGAAGGTGGCTGCTCCAAACGTTGGAGGCGCACTTCTCAGTTCGTCCTTTTGATGCGTGAGCACAATAACGGCTATGTAGCTTCAGTTATCCAGAATATTCATTTATCCAGCCCCGAGGGTGCCGGGCAACTGCCACGGACACACAGCATACAATGTTGTCAATTGTTGTTCTTGCTGCTGTTCTTGCTGCCGCCGTCACTGCTGCTGCTGCTGCTGCCACTGCTCGGGTTGTGCTTTTATCTACACCGGTAGTCGTGCAATCCGACAGGCAAATTTTTCGTGCACAAGGAGACAACTTCAAGAAGGAAGAGGATTGGACGAAGTATCAGATAATCAGAGACCGCCTGTGTACATGTAGATAGGCTGCATAGAGTTACTCGGACTACTACAGTACTCTAAGACCGCATAGACTAGAGAGAGGCCGCAGGATCGGCCAGGAATCTCCTGCGCCTCCACGCAGGCCGCATTAAGTAATAGTATGCCTAGCTCAAGACTACATGTTGTAGAGTAGGATCACGTACTGCTGTGTTTCAAACGACACCGAGTGATACATGACAATCACGATACAAGTACATACAATCTCTTCATTTACATTGTTACAAATTGGGCAGAAGTTTGGGAACTTTAAACCGTTGGTTCGACCATGGTGATATGTAACTACAACATGCATGCTTGAAGTCACGGTCAAGCAGCCCATCAGCCCAGGCTGAGCTGCAGCTTTTTAGGGATCAGGTGCGATAAACATGATCATGTGACATACGGTTACAGTGGCTTTCTCCCACTGCGGAGAAAGTATTCAGGTTTCAGCAGCACAGCAGAATAAATAAAATGATGTGATCAGCAGATCTAGTTTCGTTCCTTGTCAGTACCTCTGGCCAATGGCAAAACATGAGGTTGCGTAGCTAGCCAAATATGCCCTGAGGCCGGCTGACTCTGATTGGACAGGCTCTGCTTCCACTGCGATCTTGGCTAGACAGTAGTAGGCACATGATAGTCGTGTGCAAACGGGTGGACATTATCGAAGGAGCATTGGTTTGCATGAAGCCCAACCATTGCATGCGGTATGCTTTGTCTGGTATGAATACTATGATGCTATGATAGTAGATCTACACCAGGCCAGGGTGTCATTTATACCACTACTATACCTGATCTACACAAAATAGTACAGAGTGTACTAGTACTTTAGTAGCTGTGACAGGATGTTGTCAAGCGGCCAAGAGGCTTGCCACAGCAATGTGCCTCTGCTTGTCAAACCACTGAGGCCAACGCACAGCCAAGGTGACAAGAATGGGGCAAGGTGGTGTTGATTTCTAGAGCTCCACACCATCGTGATGAACCCGACAGTTGCCCACAACTACACGCATCCTCTGCTACACTGGCAGATTTCCCCGACAACACGTCGTTCGTATGTGGTCATGTGTGTGTGTGTGTGTGTGTGTGTTGGTATGGCAGCACAATGCCAATGATGGCAGATCATGGCTCACACACGCACAGTCAAAAGGCAAACATGCGCTAAACTAGAGACTTACCCGGATTCGATGATTGATACACTGCAAGTCTGCAGTCTGTCTGACTGACCAGCTCACCAGCTCTCCACGGAATCCGGAACGAGGGTGCGTCTCTTGTTTACTTGACGCTTGTCTAGCCTGCTGGCAGTGCTGCACTGCGGCGATAATGATGTTCCGATCCCATTGTCATTGATGGTTTCGTCCCTTCCATCCGGGCATGTATTTGGTAGAGTAACCTTACAGATTTCTCGACCCCCTCGGTTTCTTCATTCGCGCGCCGCACAATGATTTATGGTGTAACTGTTTGCAGTTGAGAGCAACCGCCTTAGTTTCCTCCCATCCGGCTAGATAGTCGTTGCCTTAGACTTAGCATTTCATAACGTTGTCCACCGCCTCCCAAGAAGAGATCAGGACCTGGCCTGGCCCTTTGGCAAATCTTGCTAGCGATACCTCTCTGTAAAAGATCAAGCCACATTGTCTTCTACGTTTTTTGAATCACAAACGAGTGCTAGAAGCATCCGCTGCCTGACCAAACACAGCAGGAAATCATCGAGAGGCTCGGCTGGCAAGCTCGCCCAACTGGCGCGGCAACATCACAAGTACAGGCCCGTGGCTTGGTATTCTAGTGTGAATACGCGCCTGTTTCATTCAGCGATCCGTCTCGGACTGTTCCGCTTGCTCCGATTCGAACGGGTGGGTCGGTGTGAATACCTGAGATCGCTTGCGACCACCCACTCGCACTCGTCGGGCTGGCCATTGATACATGTACTGCAGTAGCTGCTGTGCCATCGCACTTGTGACTTAGCACGAGCTTGGACTGGAATCTGGAGATAATCGGAACACAACCGCAGGTAGATCTACACGACATTAATTTTCGTTGTTTCTGAACGCCAGTACATCTCAGAACTTCGTGTTTGCTCGGAGCCACAGAATTGAAGCAATTGGAAGAGACACCTTACGGTCTGAAAAGCGACACTGAGAATGAGTATCCCGTCCAAGTCGGAACTAGCTGCTCGCGCAACTACTCCGTACAGAGTGGTTAGCGATACAAGCGGCAACATGCTGCGTCGTGACCTGCAGACATTGGACAAACAGCAGTCCTACCTGCTGAAAGGCCTGGATCGTGAGCAGAAAGCCTTTCGTCGGTCGCTGGACAGTCTGCAGAGCACTCGGGTCCGTTCCGGTGGTGGTGGTGGTCGCGGTCACCTGAATGTTCCAGGAGTCAATGGACAGGGATTAGGTCTCTCAGTATCACCAAGTCTGAATCAGAGTAGACATTTGGCCAACAGCTCATCCACTCATGACCCAGCAGCACATCGTAGTGTGAGCGCGGCATCATCGCAGTACGCACAGCAGCCACATACGCGCAGTCCAGCAACCATGGCAAGGAATCCACGGGGATCACCGAAAGTACTGCGCAAGAGCCGAACAATCGGCAGTCCATCGACATCACATCGGTCCTATATCAACGCGTTCCCGTCACCACTTGCTGACTCTGCGAGCAAGAGCGTAGCAAAGTCTTGGACGCCGAACGGTGCATGGTCGAAGCCCCCAACCGGACTACACGTGCCCACAGATAGAGAGAGGGCAGCTAGTAGCGGAGATATCCGTAACGCATACATTGACGACTTACATGTACAACCAATGGCTGGTGGCAACACGGATAGTAACACAGGCATTGCTGCTTCACGCAGTACGGGTAACCGGCATTCTCTACCGCCGCTAGTCGTCCACCCTTCCAAGGATAACCACCACGTTAGCATTGCGCAAGCCAGCCATTTGGCATCCAGGTCAAACAACGGCCTGGCTTCGGCGGCTGGACAGTATGGCTCTCAAGAATTTCGTCACTCTGCAGCTAGACAGCCGAAAACTAGCGATCCGCTGGGCCTGTCGGAGTTTTCGGTGCACGGCGAGACGCTGACGGACGGTCCGTACGCAGGAGGTGGAACGGGAAGGAACGCCGGCGAGGTACCGCTGACCCAGGCCAACGTGTTCCTGGCTAGCAATCAGGTTCGGCTAGTCCAGTCGCACAATCTGCTGGAAGACCTGACGTCGTCTCTACCCCGGATCACGCGTAGCCGACCGGGTACTGCCGTCCAGCCTGCCGGACAGCCTGCATCCACAAGTAGCGGTGGGCAGGCTGGCAAGGATGCTGCTGCCGCCACCGCTGAATCAGCCAATGGACATGCCGGTCTCTTGGCGGAGGACGATGGCGAGCTGCTCAGCAACGGCTTTCCAGATGATGGCGTGATGGGAGACAATGCCCACGGGGGAAAGTCCCTGGCAAGGCTGATGAGCGAGATCAAGGGTTGCCGCTACATTCGTCATTACACGTCCGGCAGTGGCCCGGGTAGCCAGGATCACGAGGATGCTGCTCGGAAGATATTTGCAGACTAATGGCACTGCGCGCCTGTCATACTGAGAAACAGGCAGTACTGCAAGTAGGGATTGACCGTGTTGTCGGTCAGTTCCACTTCATTACCTAACCTATGCATGATTGAGTCGCTCCGGTTCGTAGACTAAGATGAGAAACTTGAATTCTCGATCTATGTACCTCGTCTTTTTACAGACGGAATTACTAACGTTACGTGCACCATAAGTACAATGGTAGCTGCTTTGTACACATGATACATAATTATTATATTTTGAGCTACACACATAAGAATTGCTTTCTGAATCCTGTGAAGTTGAGGCTTAACACTTTTTTGAAACCCCGGCTGTGGCTGTTATTCATGACTGGCATAGGCTCCTTGAATTAGCATTCTGCTTGTATCATAGAACTAAGAAGCACCCGATGCACAATGCTCAACCCGATAAGTTGATACTCCCAAGGATGTGTGAGAGATGGCAGAGGTGCCGTGTTTGACATGTCCAGGACAGATATAGCGCCTATAGTGTATCATTCTGTGTTTGAGATACGCTATAGAATTTCAAAAGTAAAATTTTTAATGTATACTCGAATTTCAGACATTTTAGGCGCTCAGCATTTTCGGTATGAGGGCAAAAGCCAGGTTAGGTGAACAGGACAGAAACAGAAATGTTAGGCGCTCAGTACTTTCAGTACCGGTATGAGGGCAAAAGGCCAGGTTAGGTGAACAGCCATTTTAGGTACGGAGAAGCAGTTCCCTATTGGATTGTGTGTTAGTGTTTGTTCGGTTGATTGAAATTTTAGTACTGTACTGTAGTATATACATGTAACGTTAGCTGTCCGAGACACATCAGACACGGTACTGGCCCATTCGTGGACATTTGGAAATCAACACTCCACAACTGGTAGTGAAAAATGCACCGATGTCAATGGTGAAAGGCTCAGGTTGCATCTGTTCCGGATTTACAGCAGCTGGAAGTTTTCACTAAATTCAGTGACATAGTTTGGCCAGAATAGGCGAGATCTGGGACATCATGGAGCTCAATTTTGCATGGGAGTAGACCAAACAATAGCAATATCGACTGTTGAGAGATTCTCCCAACAGTCACAATCTGAATAAAAGGGGGTTTGTCAACTGACAACAATCTAGCCAGATATTTCAAACTTCAGAACATATCACACCGTAACGGGATCACAACAGGAAAATCGTGCTGACAGGAAGCTTGCAATAATTGTAGCAAAACAAGAGAGAATTTGGCTATTCCCTATCTATTCCCATACAAAGTTTACCTCTGTGACATCACAGAGATGGCCTATTCTGGACAAATTATGACACCATTATCATGTCACCAAATAAAGCGAAAAATTCCAGCTGCTGTAGCTCCGGAATACTTTAGATGCTCCGAGCCACCTGAGACTTTCACCATTGGAGCCAGTGCATTTTTCACTGCAAGTTGTGAAGATCTCATTATTGGGTGAACTTCCGCATATTTAGGAGTGCACTAATCTAGCCAAATAAACCCACTTGCACAAACACCGTGTGATGCGTTGCATCAGCCACAACTAGACTTCGAAAAGCAAGTGCTAGCCCACTAGCAGAAAAAAACCCAGAAGCAAACACATCTTAAAAACTGAAATAAAAATAACCAGAAGAAGAGAAAGAGAGAAATAGAGAGAAGAAACACCACAGCGGCTGCATTTGTAGAGATAGCAACTGTGGCTGGGAAGGTGGCACGAAAAATAGAATGCATGCCTGAAAGGGAGACTTCATTTTTGACAACACGATTGATCGAACGTCAGGGAAAGTGTACACATGTGTGTGTGTGTGTGTGTGTGTGTGTGTGCGCGTGTGTGTACGCGCGTGTGTCAGTGTGCATGCTAGCACCATCAAATCTGTAGCAGCTAGAATAGAATCCAGCCGAAGAGTGTCAACAAAAGGTGTTCCGCTTGGCGGTTAGGTACACGCACCAGCACGCACTTGCCAACTCAAGTCGTATGAGGACATACAATGAGCCAAGATATGTGCGAACGCATACTCGGCAGGGTGCATCTGCAATGAGCTCTACCTATCAATACTTGTAGGAACCGTGTAGAAAGTTCGAGAACCGTGCACAGTGTCATGATAGACAGAACTGGCAAGTTGCGATCGGCACTGCACGGCACTGCATTGCACTGCATTGCAGAGATCACCGCATTGCATTGCACTGCATTGCACTGCATTGCAGAGATCACACCAACAGTGTACTGTAGGTAAGCCGGGTAACCGAGGCGACAAGTCATTGGTCAACCGTCCCAGTGTAACATGTAATCTGTCAACGAGGCACAGTAATGCCATGCCACTACCCGTTAAGAGCCGGCACCTCATCCGACTGAAGTGTGCAGGGTATTGGAGGACAACTCACATCATGCATTGTCACCGTTGTCTTCATGCTCGGGGGTCTCCGTGGCCTGCACAGGCGTTTTGCCATTGCCGGTGGGTGATGCTGGCGGTGACACTGCAGCTGACTCACTCGCTTCGTTTGCCTTTTCGTCACTCTCGGCCGCCGGGGCTGGTTTGCTGGCTGTGAACGACGGCGGTGCTGCTGCACTGATCTCCTTCTCGTTCTTCAGAGCGTTGATGCGTGCGTTGATGCGCGCCACCAGGTCTGCAATATCAACAGGCGAGGCCTGTATGCAGAGGACACACACACACACACACACACACACGCACACACAAAGGCACTCGCCTTAAATAACCTTGATACAATTGATACAGCAATCCGACACAAAACCAAGAGGGAAATTCACTATGGTCCTGAACAAAACAAAACATTCTCCGTCTCTGTCTCGCAACAGGTAAAAGAGTAGCCTGTAACAAAGGCGAGGCCATAAGTTGACAATAGATTTAGGGGTGAGTGTTGCTGACAAGATGCCACTCATGACTGGCGATAAGACACAATCCAGTGTGCCCCAGCTCAAGGAGATAACACCCCCCCCCCCCTCTATATACGATGTACACAGTCCACATACCTTGACAAGCACAATCTCAAGCTCTGTGTCGTTCATGACCGTGAGCCGAGCCGACCGTATATTGACTTTCTCACAGCTCTGGCCAGCCCACAGTAAACAGTTTACCATCACGCGGAGGCTGCCTGTGGAGCGGATTACTGGAACACATCAACCAACACCACCGCCATAAGAGAGAAAGAGAGAGAGAGAGAGAGAGAGAGAGAGAGGGAGGGAGAGAGAGAGAAGAAGAATGGTCAGATGGGGTTACACAAATACATACTTGCAAGTACACATGCATTATGCCATAGGTATGCATGTTCTGATGAATACATGTACATGTACACAAAAGCCCCACCTTTGAATTACGTGCCGAGAACACAGCAGTCTGCACGTAATGACATGTAGAGAAGTAACAAAGCCAGAAGCCAAAACAAGTGTTTAAGTATGCAGCCATGCGTGCACATTACATAGCATAATGTCAACATACCGAGTCTTGACGATGGTGGACCACTGGGCGAGTCTTTGTCGTTGACACGGACGATGGCACGACCTTTCTCCACCCACTGCCGGGTGTCTCGATTGAAGTTGTACAAACGGCAAGAAATCTATAAATTAAGCAAGACATCAACACCGGGAATGGACTTTCACGCTGATACAGTGAGCTGTTAAATAACGCCATGTGAACCGAAGCATGATTTCTAGACAATGACAGAGAACCCGACTTGCCGGGCAGCTTTTTACCTGCATGATGTTCTTTTCACCCTCTTCTCCGGTGACCACATCCACAAGTGGTAAGTCACGCGCTGCCGCAGAGCCCCCAGCACTGGATGCTGACGTTGTCGAGCTGGCAGCTGCACTCGTATCTACATGCCAGAACACACGCAAGCAGGCACAGGACGGGATTTAAAAATGGTGTGATTCAGTGCATCTTATCTAAGTTCAAAAACGCAAAGCCACAATCAACAGTGCCAGTGGACATACAACTATCTGGCACAAGTTCATCCACCTGCACGCATATGCGTACACACACACACATGTTGGAATATGAGGGCTGCTTTGCACTTATCATGGCTGCAGCTCACTACATGTACATGCCTATTCTCACATGACACGTGATCGTTGCCCAGGCCATGGCCGAAAGGCGGTCTTCCCGCAGCGGGCACTAGTAAAATCAGGCCATCAGAACCGATTGACGTCATTGTGGGACGAATTTGACCTTTTAACTAGTACTTTCAACCTTTGACGTTTCCAAATTATGTTGCTTGGTGCTGTAAGAAATCAAATCAAGCACGCTCTGTCTGTCATGACGGCTGAATCTTGCCCGAGCCTGCAGCCCTCGGGCCTATGGCCCTTGGACTGCAGGCTCGGGCAAGATTCAGCCATCGGGCCCTCCTGAGCGTGCTTGATTTCACGCTTCAATACTCGTAACTTGACAGTGTTTGGGCCACGGCAGCTGAGTTTTTATCACTAGCCAGTAGTTACCTACCTGCACTACTGTTGGTAGAGTCGCTGCTTGCTGCAGTGCTCGCCGAGCCATTCGTTCCGGCTGATGATGTCGCTGCAAATACCTGATTTCAAGCCAAGAAAAACCCCACAGTGGACTTCAAAGGTAAGGCAATTTGAGAGTGCAGACAAAAGAAAACAAGCACTGGCTGATCCGGAGTACATGTGGCATCAAGCGTACATGAAAACCAGAGCGCGTAGCTCAGATGGGTTGCTGTCACGGCCAAATTCCGTGACTACATCATTAATTTTTAGTGATGTGGTACGTACAAGCAGGATTCAAGCAGGTCACTTTCTGCACAACTGCAGCTCAGTTGTACGCACTACGCCACTTCCCGCCTCAGATCGGCACCAAATACGATGAAATCACGGAATTCCGCCGTGACAGACACCCATAGTAGAAAAAGCCCCAAGCTGCACACTCTGGTTTTCATGTGCAAGGTAACCGTGTTGATCGCGGTGCTGCAAAGCTCACCTGCCACGTCCATGGACCAACAGGTACGCATTCCCCCATACCTCACAGGCAAAAAGTCTGTGAAGGCACATCTATATACAGTAACATGTTCACTATCCTTTAGAGGCGATTTACACGACGGCAGTGCATCCCGCCAGGAAGTGAAGCACGTGATCCCAAGAGCTTGCCGTGATACGGGAAAACGAAAATCGATTCACACAGCAGGATGCACGCACAGTGCATACCTGTAGTACAAACAGTCCACGGAATGCCACGGGATGCATTTCCACCCCCAGCCCCCTCACGGCACCGGGATACGTTCATGGGCACGTTAACGCCAAAATATGAGTACATGTGACTGAATCTCCATGGCAGCATCACGCACGGGATCCTGCCGCTGTGTAAATCGCCTCTTTAATACGAGCCCACCCTCATCCACCATACCTTGACGCGATCGGTCAAGTTCTGACCAAACACGAACGGTGTTGGCTTTGCAGGTGTTTTCTCATCACTGGAGTCAACCGTTGTTGATTCTGATGAAACAGACTTGCTCCTGAACAATAAACAGTGAAAAGAGAAAGTTCATCAGGTGGAGGGAGTTGCAACGTGAAAAGTCTAAAACACCACAAGGAGGATTTTTTTACTTTTGACCAGGGTAAATAAATGTAATTTTTTGCAGTTGCAGGTGGAATCTTTATAATGCCGATTTTATAGATTCAGTCGATATGATTTTCCCCACAACAACGTCTGATAATTCGATAGTAGAACTGGGTATGTTCACCTCCCGTACTCATGCAATCAGAGCCCTGTCTCGGAGAGCCAGTGAATCTTTTTTAAACAAAGCCCTCTCTGTTGAATAGTGTCCTGAGTGCATGATCAAGCGCATGTGCAGGTTTGGTGTTGTATTGCTAGTGTTGTTGTTCTGGCATTGGTGGTTTCATGATAAAAATCGTAGATCTTGGTGCAGTTTCTGTTGAGTTGTGCTTCTTCTTCTCCTCTACATCAGCAGTATTTACACGTATGGACATTGATACTTTCAACTCTGTTCTTCTTTGCTTTTTTTTGTTTTTTGCTAGATGACATATTTGCATCAGCATTGAAAATATAGCACCCTCTCTTGACCTAGTGATTACACAACACAAACAAAAAGAAGCACACGAGACGATGCAACACCCACACACACACCCGCACACACACACACACACACACACAGCCCTGGGCATTGCTAGCTCAGCTTACTTTTGAAGGCACTGCAAGAACGGGTTGTCACTGGGGACCGATGGCTTGGGTGCCTTGTCCAGAACGGGGCGCGGACCAAAACCAAAGTCCTTGATCAGATGCGATCCAGGTGATGACTAAAACAACAACACCATCCGGAGGAGTTCATTTGACGCAGTACAGCATTCACAACTTCCAGCAACTCAACTACTCAGCAGAATCATACAGTCATAATGAGACACACTGACACACTACTTCAAGAAACAAATCATGCGACTGGACTCGGCTGCGATATAACTCACGTTGTGGAAAGCACCAAAAACAGTGGCAGCGCCTGTAGCTGCAAGTGGATTCACCACCTCACCGGTAGCGACAGCGGCAGTAGCAGCAACAGGAGCAGACGTAGCAGTATCTAATGACCGACACACACAAAGCCAAAAAGAGACATGTTAAACGCCCAAAGAGCAACCCAGCAAATGAAAGTTACCTATACGCAACGAGCACCAGGGCCCAGTGCTTCATAACGAAGACCAGGTATGCAATGGAAGTGAGCTATGGAACGCCTGCAAGATGAATGTACGTGTGTGTGTGTGTGCGCGCGCGCGTGTATGTATGTATGCGTGTGTTGGTGGGAGGGTGTATGACATGCCGGTACCTATTTTACTCAGGCACACTATCATCACCCAAACATGCATAAGGTCACACACACCCCACCAAACGACAAGAATAGAAATGCACACCAAGACTATGTTCAGTACACAATCGTGTCAAAGAAGCTTTTCCGCAGTAATAGGTCTTGAAATATTGCATACGTTAACATCCAGGCTAGTGCCAACACGACGAATGAACACACCTGATTTCTTGCCAGGAGCAGCCAGTGTTGGAGGCGCTAGGGAAAAGCTGCCACCACCAACAAGTGCTGCAGTGCAACAACACCAGGGAAAATAAATTAAACTGAAGAGGAGGCACGGCCAAACAACGAACTGCAGGCAATACCCGTTGCCCGAAAAACAGGGATGTATGCTACTTTAAATGATCATAAGAAACGTTGAATCTCTGTAGCAAGAGCACCTTGCAACGTAAGCATACTCCCAGTTCACAGCTACAAAACCTACATGTATGACATTTAGCATGCACTCCATCCTAGACAGCGCTACAGACAGTATTGCACAAGGTAAACTACTGATGCATCCATCACACTATCATGTAACACCTAGGTCTACAATGATGGAATGCGTTGGAAAGCCGACTGCGCATTAAATGCAAAATGGCGATGTTTGCCGCGTACAGCCTAAGGAGACTTCACACCAATGAATGCTGAATCATTGTTTTAGCAATTTTAAGTACATGCCGCTATGATAAAAAGAATGTATCACATACGCATACGATGATACCCAGTTTCAAAATACATTGTACTTGGTACATAAACATGAAATGAAGGACTATAGCATACTCACGTGATTTCGGAACTTCCATAGGCGAGTTGGAAAACTTCGGTGCATTCAGCTGTAACGGAGCTGCACCCAAGCAACACAATGCCATGTGGACATATTTAGGAAACATTGGCAGCTTGATGTTCAATACACAACTGTGGCAAGTGAAAATTGGCTTCATACAGCCCAAGTCGCCGGGGTGATCAGTATCAATGTGCTGGCAGCGAGCACTCCAAAGCAATTGAGCGTGTATCAAATAGCTGCAGCCACCTGGGGAATACACAGGGTTATTTTCTCTCTTTCGTTTGCATCATTAGTGGAGGTGTTCGTTTGTTTTTGTGCATGGAGTGGTAACACAAGCACTGATTGGCGGCCCCATCAAAGTAAGTACCGTGACATAACCTCCATACACTGGGAAGCATTTCCACACATCAGCTGTTGTCACAGCAGCACACATGTCTACACGTCAGTTGTTATTAATTTTATCACAGCAGGAAAGCACTGGCAGTGAAAGTTTGGGTGATGACAGGCTGTCGACAAGCTACAGCAGTGATGTGGACGCTGCGGAGCAGGTAAGGCCGAAGCGAAAACGTCGTGGCTCTGGGGAATTATTTCCGCGAGGCAAAGCTCGAGCGCCCTACAAAAAACCTGGCGATCTCTAGAGCACGAAAACCCAACCGATGATGAAGACGATGCTGCAGAGCAACAGCGGACTGGCTGTGGATGCCGCCTTGCTCTGTCCGCTCATGTGGAGTCGTTTCATGCAATGGAAGTTACGGGGACTGACTTGAAAAAACGCAAGCGGTATTTGCCAAAGGGGGACAAGGAGAAAGCGTACAGGTGTCTGAAGAAGCAGAACGATTGGCTGATATCCAATGTATTTGATGCCAGCGGAAATTTCCTGTATTGTAGAAGTTGTATCACACGTACACTTAGAGTCAGTAATCAGCGACTGTCCAGGCTCAGAAAAATGAGACATAAATATATTCCACCAGAGCATGGACTGCAGGCCAAGCAACCCAACAGAGCAAAGAGCACTGTGAAAGCACAGTTCCTGGAGTTTGTGGATGCCAATAGAGTGCCGAATGGACGTCGTGCCGGTAGCTCTTCTGCAGAGTATTTCTTTGATGCGCAGTTCAACTGCTTCTGCTCGCCTGACAAGGGAGTAGCTGACCATGACATTCGAGCGCGCCGATCAGTTGTTGGGTCTTTCAACCTCTCACAGGATGCAGCTGGTCGTCAGCATTGTGGAAACTATGCAGCTCGGTAGTGGCTGAATCAAGAGTGTCCCTCCACGAAAATATGCTCGCTGAATTCAGACTACTGCGACTCATGCAAGGCGTATGGTGAGGAGATATCACGGGCGCAAACAATAGCGAACCGTTTAATCGAGTCCGGCAATGCAGAGCAATCGGCTATCAAGGTACAAAGGGATCTAAAGGGATCTTGCTGAGAGTCATCGTTTACTCCTTACTCCGATTTGAATGCATGCCCAGGAGTCAATGCAGAAAAGACGGCACAGCTAACAGATATGTACGACCGATGGATTCCTACAGATCGCCGCTTCGAGATCCTCCCTCCCTATGTACCCCTGTCAACAGTTGCGATGGGAGCAGTCGTTCCAGTTGCTGCTGGCCCGGTCACTTCCACACTTGCCCAGTCTCTTGAGGACCTTCTCGCTCGCCGCAGGTGTTCTGTGCCTGGCTGCTCAGGACTTGGTCACAAGAATGTGCAGCGGTGGGCTGAGGGACACACCACACTGTCAGGCTGCCCACTGTATCACAACACTCAGGTCCCGTAGTAGGTGTACCTTTCCAGCAGATGGACAAGGAGAAAAACACCCCAACACTTTGAACATTCCTTTTTTTTCTTTTTCCTTTGTTAGATTGTATATACCGATCCGCTGTTATCCTGGGGAATGTTTTGCTCCCTACGTGGGAGCTCGCGCTTTTCCTGCCGACTTGAATTCTCACTTGACTGACCCACAATTGCAATCCAGAGCACACGAGAAGTCCATCGAACCTTCCACTCGGCAAACCTGCAAGAAAGCACCACTTTGAGCTCTGGATCTTGGGGGTTTTAATTAAAAGTTTTTCCCTGTGATAGGTAGTTTTCACTAGGGCAGCAGCTGCAACCTTACCTGGAGAGTCGGCCGCATTGTCTGAATCAGTGGACTCGGTGGACTTCTTCTTCGCTGCAATATCCAATGGGATGCTTGGACGATTGGAGTCAAACGGTGCGGCCCCCACTACAGCCACATAAATAATGGTAGCGGCATCAAGAGAAATATGAGACTTCAACAACAGCCCCAAGCACGTTGACTCCGGCCTCTTTGCCATGGAAACGAAGAAAAAAAGAACTACAACAATGATGTCCTACTGTGCTGTGATTTCAGAATGATAGTGTAGATGCGGACTCAGTCACTGCCAAGTTAACAGACAGCATGCATGCCCGAAAAACGTCTGGAGTGCTCAGCATTTAGTGTGTAGTGTAAGCTGGCGGAACCCTGCAATGAAAGACAGCGAGTTGTACGCACAATGCTTCACATTTATAACTCCCACGTACCATTGCCGCTGCTGTCCTTGGACGCAGCCTGTGATGCTAACTCTGAAAAAGTAGATGCCGGCTTCAGCTTTTTGGCTGCTGATCCATCGGGAGAAGCTACAAGCGAGCACACGGTGGACATGTACATCACAACAGTAAGTGACCTAGAACGAGTACAAACTTACATGGTGTGTAACTAGTAACCAGACTTCCGGGCAAGACCTGACCCAGGAGGATACTGCTATGCCTTTCATGCATTCGTCCATCCTTACACACACACACACACACACACACACACACACACACACACACACACACACACACACACACACACACACACACACACACACACACACACACACACACACACACAGGCACAGTGGCAATATTATCCCGTAGAAACCAGCCTTAGTTCCTCATTACAAATGTATTTCCACCTCTTACATGCCAAAATCAGCACAGCATGTGACTTCTACACGTGTGTACGAGTGTAGTAAGTTGTACTGCGAACTAAATCTCGTAGCCCGGCACTGCATTTGGAATGGCGTTTCGAAACAAAATGGTACGCAAAGCAGAACAATGTATTGTCGCCATTCTGTTTACTGGTTTATTTGAAACGACACGATGATACTTTGCCTTCACTTTTGTTTCGCCTTTCTCTTTTGTTACACCCCACATGCACAGTCTCTCGGTCTGTCTCTCCCCCCCCCCCCCCCACGCTAACTTGGAGAATGCTTTCACAAATCGCCTTTACCTCAGTAGCTGACATCTGCATTCTTGCCTTCATTGTATGGGTAAACTGGTGCCACCCATTACCAGTAAGTTTTGATATTAGAGGGGTTCTGCACAATGTTATTACGTCAGTAAAAACCGTAGTTGACCTACGGAAAGTCTTACATACACTGCGTGCGGATCCGTGTTCTGCCATACGGAATTTTCAAACCACGTAGCTGCCCATGGCAACTCCGGACGCGAAAGTATACGACCCAGAGAGAGAAATTCATAAATTAGTCCCCCAATCCACTTACGGAGCACCTCCGTTAGTGGAGCCCCACGTACGCACTCTATGTAGAAACGTTCCGTAAGTGGAGTGCAAACTCGTGAATTTTCCTGCCCACCTATCTAAGTTGCTCAACTTTACGTAGGGTGGAACCTCTCTACTGCACCAAATTCTTTTCCTGCTAGCCAAGTTACGCTAGTATTACCACCGTGATGATGGGTTATGTCAGAATTATCTGAATAATTTGGTAAAATTGAGCAGGAGAGCGACGATGAGTGGTGTTAGGTGAGAGGGTTCCTTCTAAACGTGTATTTTAGTGAAGCAACACATCGCCAAGACACTACACTATACGCTACAGCTTATTGATTTTTTTAATAGTACAAGATCAGCTTGGTGTAGTACGATTTCAATATTGAGAATCAATTGGGGAAACTATAGAATTCACTACCTGCTTCATTTTCAGGCTCTTCAGTTGCTGGTCGCTGGAGAAGTCACACAGAATGAACGTGCCACATTATACTAGTAGGTTGCAGAATAATTGCACAGGCACAGCGTCGGGAAGCTTACTTTCGTCGGCGCCGCCAAAACTTCCGAGCGATCTGATTCCATGCTCATGATTGAGGTAATAAATTGAGCGTAAAAAAATCGCCTGCAAGGACGGATCAAATCTTCCAGCAATACTGCTTGCAGCGCAGGGGCGATGAGCTCAGTGGGGGCTACCGGTATGCAAGTCTTTGAACATTAAAACAAAACACCTCGCTGCCACGTTTGAGTGTAATCTGCAGTGTAGAGAGCGAGACTCGTCCTGGTTAGTTGCAAAAAGATCCACAACTCCTGTGTGAGTCCTGTCGCAGATATCACCAGCTAGCTGCAGCAGTGCAGGGTTCGTATCGGATTTGAACTCAACCACAAGCTGTACCTGGGTCGCTACGTCGATGATTTATGTGGGAAATCCTTTCATTTCGCAAAACCAGTACGATCTGGTTGGCTATCTCCTAGCAACAAGCATGCACGTGGTGTCGACGAGGGAGATCTAGGATGTCGACGTCACTTTGCCTTGATCTTTACTTCACATGTAATGTTGCACGACATAGTAATAAGTTAGTTGACCATTGTCAATGTCATTGACACATCTGACTGCTGAGAAGTGAAAATGCCAGAATCCGATTTTGCGTAACTGCCAGTGACAATGTCATGGAAGCCCATGCAATTATCTAGGTATCAGGATCAGGATATAGTCTGTAACAACAGTCCACGGCGATAGTAAATAATTGGGCTTGCATCCGCACCCGCATCAAGATGGCGAGGGAAGTTACAGGGGATGCCCTGCTGATAAGCAAATTCGATGCTGCCGTGGATACGATCAAGAACCTGCCCAAACAGGGTACGGGAGTAAATATTTCACGTATACAGGCTCTTTGCTGCGGAGTGGTAGTTGTTCGATTGCATACTTATATGGATTGCCTATGGGTTGTTGATTGATCATGTCCAGGCTCGTTTCAACCTTCTAATGCCATGAAATTGAAGGTGAGGCAAATGAACACTTCCATAAGACGTGAGACTATGATCAGGACTTGGGTACCCAATGATTATGATGATAATGACTACAGCTGTACACTCATGCTAGCACCTCGATTATCTGGCTGGTCCGGGACCGGGCACGACCCGTAACTTTGATATCCATAACACACACACACACACACACACACACACACACACACACACACACACACACACACACACACACACACACACAAGTCACACATACACAAGTCACACATACACATACTCACACCACACACACACACTACTACTACTACTACTACTACTACTACTACTACTACTACTACTACTACTACTACTACTACTACTACTACTACTACTACTACTACTACTACTACTACTACTACTACTACTACTACTACATGTACTACTATTGACAGCTGCCAGAATTGGCCACGCCGCTCCCAGATGGGAGGTACTGTCAGAGAGGTTAGGGGGGAGGAAGGCAATGCTCCAAGTGGCGATCCAGATCTTGCCGCCTCTGGAACCGTCGGTTGTGGCAAACTTGGCAGTGAAACTTGAATTGCTGGCGTTCAGCCATAGTAGGGCGCTTTGGACAGGTTCCACAACAGTGATGCTTGAGACCCGCAGCCGATTTAAACGAACGCTGACAGGTTGTGCAAGTTACACCCGGAACAACAAGAGGAGCAGGGGCCAGCGGCTGGTCGTCATCGCCTAGCCGACACTTATGCACCGCAAAGCCTCCTCTGCTACGTAGCCATCGGTTGCATGTTGGATACTGTACTGACCCAGGCTGCTCCGATACCGGGAGCTGGCGGATTGCTGAACACTTGTGCCGGGCCATGTCGGAACTACGGCGGAACAGACGGTTGCAGGTTGGGCACTCAATGCTCTTCGGGGCAGGTTCCTTGTCCTCACCTGCTGCTGTCACCACTCCACGCCACTCTCCACGATCGCTTGCCAACTCAAACCAGTTACACACACACACACACACACACACACACACACACACACACACACACACACACACACACACACACACACACACACACATACACACACGTATGTACAAGAAACAAGACTGAAGATGTACTGGAGATGTAGCCATAGAAACAATAATTCAAGGTGCCGTTTTGTTGCTGGTCTGTGAACGTGGCTGGCCATAGAGCGCATGCAGTGGTTCCTGATGGTTGTGGTGGGAGTGCACTGTCTTATAGAATCAAGGCACCGTTACTAGTAGCTGCTGCTTACGGGCCATCCGTAAATATAGATATTTGTTTAGAAACGAAAACTAGTCGTTTAGGGGGGAGGGGTTTGAGCGCCTGTTCGTTTCTCGAAAAATATCGATGTACATTTTGCATGCGTGAGCATGACCAGAAAAAGACCAAAAATATCGATGCTATGTACCATTTGTATGTGTTCGTTTCTCAGGGAGGGGGGAGGGGGGTTGAAGAGAAATGACTAGTTTTCGTTTCTAAATAAATATCGGTATTTACGGAAGGCCCCTTACCTGTTTCATACCATAGTTAGCATTGTGTATACACTACTTTCCATGGCACTTCACACAGCAACGAAACAGCATAAATTTGATTCTGTTTTGATATCATTTGAGCCAAACTAACTCTGCATGCAAGCAGGCATACTGGAGTGGTCTACACTGCTTATACCGTAATCTCGCGCATGTACGGCCATGGCCTTATAAGCGAAAAGTCGCTGTTTTCGGTCCTTTCACAAGTGCATTTTCGTTCGATTGTAAGACCATGATCTTATAATGTGAGAGACAAACATCGCATCGACATGTACGTGTGCAAGTACGCTATTAGTGTTTCTTTGCACTACAGTAGTTTGTATAAGAGTGGTGTTACTGTGTGGGCGGTGTAAACACGCATGCTGTGGTGTTACTGTGTGGGTGATGTAAACACGCATGCTGCCATCAAACATGCATGCCACCGTAGTACAGTGAACCCTCGTTAAGGTTGATGAGGCAAGCTTTCGCTTTAGAAGGACTAGGATTCGAAACCACGCCGTGGTATGAAGAAGAAAAAAGCCAGTAGTCGTATATCATGTAGTTCACTAGAGTATTCTGTCGAGATTTCCCATCATTACTGCATCTCCTTACAGGCAACCGTACGATGCGAGAAGCCTTTTCCCGCTGGGTCGCTACATGTCGTTAGCGCTCTTCAAGCTTGTTTGGCTCTACAGTAAAACCTGTAACTAAAGACCACCGTGACTAGCGACCAGCCTGGTACTATAGACCACTTCGCCAGGCACGGACCATCTCACATTCATATCATGGTTGTGCGGTGCAAACCTCTAACTAAGGACCACCTGCCACTAAAGACCGCTTTCTCTGGCCCCAAGGGGTGGTCGTTAGTCACAGGTTTTACTCTATCTTGTTCTGGTGCTGTTGTTTGCACTGGCTGATATTGTTGCAACCTGTGCTGCTACTTGTGTAGTTCTATTCTCTGTACAAGCAAGCAACCTCCGGCCCTGTCTCGTCTGCTCGTCCCGGCATGTTCGATCCCATCGGCCGTGCAAAATGGTACGCACGTTTAGCTTGCTGTCTCGTGTGTGCATGTGTGTGCGTGGTGTGTGTGGTGGTGGTGGTGGTGGTGGTGGTGGTGGTGGTGGTGGTGGTGGCGTGTGTACATGTACATGCGTGGTGGTGGTTGTTGTTGTGTGTGTGTGTGTGCATGTGCGTGCGTGCATTTACGTATTATATGTTTGCGACCATGAACAGCAATGTGTCTACATGTATGTGTTCGTACACGCGTGGGTATATTCACATGCTAACGTCGATGTCCTCTATCCTAGACTTCCTACTTCTACTGCTATACCCCATTTCTGATTGTTGATTGTCTGCTGCTGTTCTGCTCTGACCTGAAATAGGGATGCCTGGAAGGGATTAGGTGAAATGACTGCAGAGCAAGCAATGCAAGCATATGTTGATGAGATAGTTTCGGTGAGAATAATGGACATCTTTCTGCTTGGAGTTTGCATCTGTGCCTGTTGGCATTGTGCAATGTCATCTTTTTTGGCCGAGTCGATAACTTTATTCACTTCGCTGGAATCAGAAAGTGGAAAGGGAGCTTGAGAAAGGAGAGGCGAGCAGACAGACAAACAAACACACAGATGGGCGGACGGACGGAGCTGTTGGAGATATTGAATATAGTTCAATTATCTATGCAGCGTGCGTACGCATTGGCCGTGTGCTCCAGTTGCAACCTGGCTGCCTCAGATAATTTTATGCTTCAACATCTCTCTGCATACATTTGTAGTGCAGTGTCTTTTGTTTGTCCTTGTCATGGTCGCTGCCGGAATGGGTCAATTGGGTGAGTATTAAAAGGGTGTTAAGTTCGATTTGCTCTCCTTTTGTTTTCACTGCTGCCTTCTTCTTCTTCTACTACATTGACCAGGCCGCTGAGAATATGTCTGACTCGCCAGAAAAGGAGAAGTTCATGTCAATCATGCATGCGAAACCCAAGCAGCAGGAACCCGAGGTTGTAATACCTGACCAGGAGTCCGCCGACGACACTGTATCCACTAGTGCCAGTGCAACACCCAGTGCATCTGTGGATTCACAGCTCGATGCCGCGGCAGACGCGGCTCGAGAAGCACCACCATCGCCCGCGGTACGTATTGTGTCTTGTGTAGCGCGTGTGTATTGCTGTACTGCAGCTTGTAGTGGTTATGTGTTACTTGTTGGTCGGTGGCTATCTCAGTTGTGCTTGTTCTGTTCCCAGCTTTTAATTTTTTTTCCTTGGACGCTCTTTATTCATATCACTGCAGGGTGTTGGCGGTCCGCTATCTAATCCTGCAACCATTGCTGCTACATCGCATGGCAGCAACTCTCAACAGCTGAGATCAGGTTTGTCTGGCAATGATGCTCATCCTCAGAAACCATATCTTTGGGATATTATGGGGATATTACAGTCCATTGCAAACACGTTTACCACGGTTTCAACTTGTCCTCTAAGTTATGACTCCATATCAATACGATTACGAGCAAGAAGTAAAAGTTGTTTGACGTACATGTACCTGCGTGCGTGCGTTGTCACAGTTTCCGTGCTTTCGCACGGAATATTTCTTTGAGTTCACAGCGAGTTTTTCCAGGCATCACATACGATAAGACAGGAACTCCCCGGGTGATCGCCAGGATTGTCAATGTTTTTGAAATGGACTGTAGTCACAACCTTTATCTGCTTTAGGAGCTGCATCTGCGCCATGATCCTTGGGGGTGGTGCCGTTGCTACGGATGCGGAAACCTCGGTCTTAAGCTGAGTGTTGTTGATTTTTATTCATTTTACTTCGCAAGGCCAAACTGGCAATGGTGCCCAATTCTATGGATGCTAATTTCAAAGCGGGAGAGAGCAAGCGAGGGAGGGGAGGGGGGAGAGATACAGATACAGGTACAGAGAGGGAAGCAGTGAGGTTAGGGGCATCGGGGAGATGGATTAGTGGTGCGTGGTGGGCGCATCAACGTGTGGTTGGGAGTGTCACAGACCGTGATTATTTTTTAATCCAGGGATTGATCCAAAGAAGGTCGATTAGAATACTGTGTATTCTGGACGAACCGTGCCAGGTGACTATTTGTGTGAGGTATGAATTATCCATGTTCACTGTCTTTCCTTTGCTCCTCTGTGTCAGGACAAACGACTCCATCGCCGATTGCTTCTGACATGGACAATGATGACAACGACGACGACGATGACGATGATGATGATGAGTTCTGTGACACTATGGAATCGTTCAATACTGATGTAAGTCTCCCCTGTTTGCTGCATCCTCTCTCTCTATCACTCTCTCTATCTATCTCTCTCTCTCTCTATCTATCTATCTCTCTCTCTCTCTATCTCCCTCTCTCTCCCTCCCTCCCTCCCTCCCTCTGTGTGTGTGTGTGTCTGGCTGTCTGTGTCTGTCCTGTCTGTCTGTCTCTCTATTTCTCTCTCTCTCTCTCTCTCTCTCTCTCTCTCTCTCTCTCTCTCTCTCTCTCTCTCTCTCTCTCTCTCTCTCTCTCTCTCTCTCTCTCTCTCTCTCTCTCTCTCTCTCTCTCTGTATATTGCCCTTATCTCTGAAGCAATAGATCCCTTCTTGACGCTTTGTCTGGAGAATGCACGATAGACTTGACCTGGTTCATGATGCTTTCGTTTCATGTTCCTTGCTCTATTTCTATTGCACAGGATCTGGCTGGAGGGTTACCACAAACACTAGGAAACGCAGAACCATCCAGTAACGTTGTTGATGGCGTCACTGAAAGTTCACCGTACGCTGAGCATGCATTGCGTGCTGCTGATTCGACTGGTGCCACCACAACATGTCGCTCTACTGACAGTGGTCTGGGCCAGGCATCCTCTCCTATGTACGCTCCGTCACCAACACCACAGACAGCAGCCGGTGGCAGCGGTGGTGCTGGTGGCTGTAACTTTGCAGGCACAGTCCCTAGCTCGTATTCCAATGCCCCTGCAACCGTGGGCTACATCAGCTCTCAGCAATCGACCATGCCCGATGGCCAGGCTCTGTATGCGCCCAGTGCATCTGCGTCGGCAGCCCAGGTGAAGGCTAGCAGCATGTCTGGACCGGAGTATCACTCGTCGTCCTTGGAGCACAGTGTGCAAACCCTGTGCAATGATGTCTCTTCCATCAATGCGCGGCTGGGTGATATTGAAGCCGGTATGCAGGGTCTAAAACAGGTGAGGAGCTTTTCTCATCCCTTTTGCGTCCGCTGCATAGAACCGACTCTGACTGGACACGCCTTTCTCTGTCCTTGGTTTCTCTGAAGCAAATTTGGTGATCTTGGTTTTTTTGAACGCTTGTGGCAAAAGTTGAGAACGATATCATGCGCACAATCTAACATCTTGGGAATTTGCGTACGTTCAGGTAAACATAGTTGTATAGTGTTTGTCTGTGACCTCTGTATATTTGTTGCACACTTTGCTCTTGATGTCCAGGGTCGGCCGGACGTGACCACAGTTCGTGAGGTATGGATCACTCTTCAACATGCATTCTTCTATAATGTCTTGTGTGAAACTGGGCATCATCGTATGCGATGCCGTTCTTGATTTGGCGAGCAAGGGTGTCTGCTCGACTCCAGGCAGTATAAGGGATCAGGGTATAGTTTGAATTTAAATACAATCATGTACATGGTCACTGTATGTGTAGCTCTGTCCTGTTGCGTTGAGCATGCTTGCAAGTAGGGGTGAAACGATTAGATCGAATATTCGAGTATTCGTTCGAAAATTTCAAACGAGCGACTATTCGAAATTCTGCACTCGATCGTTTTTTTTTTTTTTTTTTTTTTTTTTTTTTTTTTTTAGTATTGGCATTCAATTTTTCCAAAACGTTGGTTGTACCGCTCGTCCACTGGTATGCATGCGTTATGCATGCCTTTGAGTCAGTATTTATGACTTCGACGATGCGATCACCACGGCAAGTAACGTTAGTTAACGTTCTGAGATATGAAAGTACTGATGAAAATCGTTACTTTACACTCTGTACAAGACGTTGGCGACTTTTGTTCTATGTTCACAGATAATTTCTTCCGAATTGGTGGAGAACTCACAAATCTAGCGCTTTGGAATTTTGATAAAATACTCGAAATAATCGGATACTCGATCGAATATTATGAATGAGTGATCGATTGGTCGAAATAGATACTCGTTTCACCCCTACTTGCAAGGCATTGGTACCTTAGGCTTATACCGAGAAACTAAGTTTCTTGGAACTACTTGTGTAAGCTCTACCCTCGTGCACTTCATACTTTGTTTTCTACTTTCGGGCTACGTACTCGTGACTAGAATTTGACTTGTGGTGTCCTGGCTAAAGATGGCGTGTTAGCTGTAACATTGTTCCTTCTGTGCATGTGATTGCGTGTATGTTTGTTTCTTCAGCCACGTTCATCGTGGTGGCCGTTCCAAGGCTGGAGCTCGAGCTCGGTTGCGTCACTTCTCTTGTGGCCGTTCCTGGCTAATTACATCATGCGTGTGTTCCTCGGAAGAGGGCAGCGCAGACCGAATTGAGCTTGTGCTGCGCAAGGTCACATTATAATTTATGATCCCTGACTGGCATTCACATTGACTGGCACAGTGGCAGCACACCGCGTACCGTGTGTTCCGACGCGTATAGTCATGACCATGCCGCTGCGCTGTGTTTGCTTCCTACGCCCCAGCCTCGTCTGTTTTCACTGATTGGCAGTCGCATTCTACCGGTACATGCACCGGGTATGCAGTAACACGGAGAAAATGTGCCTGACCAATGGCCTTCTCTTTCTGCACTAGCTGCATACCACTACTAGCCAGGCATTTACTAGTCTCCCAGATTTCGGTTTTTATACTGTTTATGCAGTATGACCCGGCAAAGCCTCGCTCTTTTCATGGTCTTCTATTTCCGCTCGTGGACTCTGCTTCACATGTCCGCCTGAAATCTCTTGTTCAAGATGCCAACTGCAGAGCCTCTTGCTCTTACTTAGGACTTGTTATTCGGAGTAGTCGTCTAATTTCTCGCTTGATATCGTTTTGTATCATAGCATTGCTTAAACTTCTAGTTGCTAGTAGTATCGCTGCATTTCTATTATTTTCGTATACCGTATTATCTCTAATATAAGCACGGTCCTTTATTTTTTCAATGTACCTCCGCCCCGTGCTATTAATGGAGATGTTCCTTTATTGGAGACTGTTCCGTTATTATTTGAACCTCATTTCAGAGGCATGTTGCCATGCCAAATTCATGTCAGACACACACATTTCAGGTTTTTTTTGCCGGTACTGCATTTTAGAGATAATACGATACATGCATTTTACCAGGTACCGATAGACAGTGTGCTTATAATGGAGACTGAGCACTTTATTTTTTGAATGCCGCCCCAAGGTGTTCTATTATTGGAGACGTGCTATTATTGGAGACTGTGCTTATATTAGAGATAATACGGTATACTAGTACTGGATCCTATTCATTGCTGTGCTATGTTATTTATTATCTGCCGACACCCAGTATCCTCACGAGTGTGGAATGTGCTGTGGTCTACCATATATGCTGCTGTGAAATTATATCTATTGTCTTTGTGAGCGTATCACGCCTTTTTTTCAATGGCAATCACACACCAGCTTGCCCTTATGCGCAGTTTGCGTTGAGGTTTGCCTTTGCTGCATGTGCGATGTGCATGCCTGTGGTGGCCGCAATTGTGAAATCTCCGTCCTGATACGACTATTCAGTATGAGCACGGACCTGCCTGTATCAGCACCAAGAGTACAATAGGGCTTGAAAGTGCTACGTCACAGCATAGCAACAATTTCAAAAATTCAAAAATTGGATCCACTTGGATCCAGTTTTTGTATGGATCCAAGCACATTTCAAGCCGTCTTACCAAGAGTACATAAACCATGTTTATGTACTCTTGGTCTTACTCACAGCAAGGTGATAATTATAACTAGTGAAACTGACTGATTTGGCTACTGGGGGCGGGGTTACAACTGGTGGCGAAGTAAAAGTCACCCCTGCATACGACATGAGTGGGTTGCTATGCAACCACATACTGAGGCAATAGGGCTTGAAAGTGCTACGTCACAGCATAGCAACAATTTCAAAAATTCAAAAACTGGATCCAGTTTTTGTATGGATCCAAGCACATTTCAAGCGGTCTTACCCACAGCATGGTCATGTAGCCAGTGAAACTGACTGATTTGGTTACTGGGGGTGGGGTTACAACTGGTGGCGAAATAAAAGTCACACCTGCATGCGACATGAGTGGGTTGCTATGCACCCACATACTTATTAGGCAATAGCAAAGTCACACCTTAGTGGATCCAAAATAGAAATCTGATGTCAACTTAGTACTCCCTGGCCGTTTTTGACGTCATCACTTTCAAGCCCTATCAAGTATCATGACCACTCATATCCTCACTGAACTACATGCCATGATTGTAAAACAGTGATGTATGCAAAACCAAGTGCGCATGGATCAAAGCAAGGCATGAAGATCACCTTGTCGTTGTAAGCAAGTGAGGGCTTGAACTGCCTAGGAAATACCCTGCTTGTGGTAAGTAAAGACTAAAATGATATAAAGTTAGTTGTGAGGCTGAGGCTCACTGACTGCTGTCGTTTACATGTTTATGTACCTGGTGAGCTCACACTGCTGCCTTCAACACAAGCAAGGCATGAGTGTGCCAAACGGCAGTGTACTGTCGTAAACTACCCGGCAGCCACAGACAGTGTTACCGGTATTTAGAAAAAAGATCCTGTCAGCTTTTCTTTTTCTTATTCATGTGGTTATTTATCCTGTACTGTCTGATACTCACATACACACGCACACACGCACGCACACACCAGTGGCAATAGTGACCAGATGGCATACCGGTAACAAGATGTAATCTAGGATCTATGTTGTTTGTTGTAGGATGCTCTGATTATTGTATGAGATAGGCTATGCAACACAATGAGGGGGCGGGGGGGGGGGGGGCGGGACCAGTGTAACTGTGTCTAACCATGCAGTGCAGTCCTCTTGACTTGAGTCTGCATCGCAACACTGCGACTGTGTAGAGTGTAGATCTACTGTGCATTTCAGTTTCACTCATGATAATAATTATTATTATGATGGCAGGTTGAATGCTCTGTCACCAGTCACCAATGCAATGTCTGTTGACCGCTGGTTGACCTCAGAGGAAATGTATTTCCAGGGAGTAGTAAAATAATATTATTACTCCCTGCTTCTTACGCCTGGACAAGCAACCAGGTACACGTAACCATGGTACTCATGGCAATGGTAGACTAACGCCGAAGGCTAGTACAGTGGTCCCTCTATAATCCGGCACCATTTGTGCCACGAAAATCTGCTGGATTAGGGAGGGTGCTGGATTAACAAATCTGATTTACTGCTGCAATGTGCATGAAGAGGACATTTTGGCTACTGGAAATTGTGCTGGTTTATCGAGGGTGCTGGATTATAAAGTGCCGGATTAGAGAGGGACGACTGTAGTAGTATCAAGACAAGAGTTACTGAGAATCAGGCTATATACTCTTGGTACATGGTACTTGCTAGTATCAAGAGGAAGATTCTTCGTTTACTCTCTCTCTCTCTAGTTTCCAAGTATCATGGGACATGATTATCTCAAGAACTCTACTCAAAAGGCAATGGATCATGATGCTTATCAGAGCTGGGAGGCAGCTCAGGGCCCTGGCTATTGCACTGTATGCAGTGGGGAAAGACTAGGGACACGATACCATGAATACCTGAATAGCAATACAATCATGTCTCGTGTGTCTGCTAGCATGCTGGTGGAAAGGTGTAGAGGTTCTGCAGCTTCAAGTTTGCATGGACTGGCATCGCAAGCATAGGGTCACCTGGTCCCCACTTCATGCAAAGCATAATAGTATTAGTTTGCGATGATGTCGTTCGCAATGTTTACGTCAGCACTACCGGAACAAGTCAACAGGCCGAGTAGCGCTTTATAATCCTCCCTTCCATCTCCCTCCCCGTATGCAGCACTGCCAGCAGCAGCATTCTGTTGTTTACCTTCCCCATGCATGACCTTCCTGGTTCGATCCCTGGTCTGCGGAGCAGTGCCAGGACCTAGGCTAGGAGTGGCTGAACGGCTAACCGAGCAGATTGACACATTCCTTCTGTAATCATCTAGACACCTGCTGTCTGCATGCGACAGTGAATCCATAATTATACATAATACATGTACATGTACAGTATAATTATAAGGCAAGGTATGTGATAATGTCTTATGTCAGTCATGACCCATGTGCTACTGTATTCCCAAGCTCACAACCACGCATACAGGCCCAGGGTCTTCAGCAGTACAGCGTTCGTCTGAGAGACGTGGAGAGACTCTTTTCTCCATAATCATGATGATTGTAGATCTACACGTTGCATCAGCAAGCACTAGGCAGCAGGGACATCGGTTGAATGGGCGAAAAAGACGCATCCCGCCATGTCCATGGTGGTTGCAATGCCAATTATGCATAGCCTCAAGAGTGACATAATTATGTTGCATGTATCCTGGTGCGCCGATGTCAGTGATGCTCATCATGGTGATTGGAAGGCTGAGTGTGGTTAGGAGGACCTTGCTTCCTTTTGTCGGCTGTCGGAAGAGCTCCTTACCGTCAAGAACAATGTGCAGACCCACATACCTGATGCCAGCCCGGCCGAATCACCATCAACCAGGGATTGGTAGTACAGTACATGTACATACAAGTGTACTGTAGCCTGTAGACTGTAGTAGCAGCATGGCATGGCTTATCCACAACTGACCCATAGCAGGGAGTGTATCATGATGTCTGCGTTCTGCATGGCTGATATTAGTGATAATAGCGAGTGTTACTGGCACTCGTTGCACTACGGCGAGTCGATCGCCCATCGATCAACTGTATTATTCAAGCAATGTCGGCTTCGTACACGACTATACCGTCACCGCGAAGTTGAAGCTCGCCGCTAGTCAGTCAGTCAAAGGCCTTCGCTCCTTAGCTACAGCGTCCTGACACCAGTGTTAGTTTCGGCGATAAAACGCACGGTGGTCTTCGCCCCCCTCTCGGCCACCGTCGCTACTGTAGGTAGGTGCTGACAAGCAGGTGGCGTTGACAGCTCAGCCCTGCATTGGCAGCAGTCTACACTAGACTACACGGCCTGTTCAGGCACTTCCTCTGCATTTCATTGCCTCGTTGCAGTTCCGATATCGGAATCTCGCAAGCTTGCGGCCATGCGGCCATGCAGTCGAGCTGTATTGCCCTATTAGCGTCTCCTTGTTTGGTAAGAATACTGTCTTGCGATCAGTTTGGTATAGCGTTTGCCTGTTGTAACAGGCAACACATATCCAGAGTGGATCCAATCATCCTCTCCCGTGAGCACTCGTACTCAGGCTAGGCTAATCTGTAATCAGCAGTCTCCAGAGACAGATCTACTACTACTACTAAGTACTAGCACACAGACACTGAGACAGTCATGGCATAATCATTGAACAAGTCGACATTACTGGCGCCTGCATGATGTCAGTACTACGTTGTACAAGCTACTATTAGTATTATGACTATGTTACTACCTTGATCCTTGAATGGCTTGATCCAGTCCATGTACTGAATAAATTTTAAATGAATATGCAAGGCCTATGATTGTGTTATTCAAGAGATTTTTCGATAATGATTTGCAGAACACAGAGCATATCTACAGTACTGCGACCAGCTCGAAAACCAGCCTGCTCATCTGGTAACTCAGCCTAAGGCTCTATCTTCTTTTTCATATGATTCAAGATTATTGTCAGAAGGATCTTGCTTGCATGTGACATCAAAGCAATGGTCCGATAGTTGGAACACTCCTTAGCTGATCCAGCTTTGGGTAGCATGACGATTTCTTGACGTTTCCATGCTTTTGGCCATCTCCCTGTTTTCCAAATCTCCAAACAAAGTCTTGAATGGCAGAATCCTGTATCCATTGTTTTTATCGATTATCGTAAAGCCTTTGACACAGTTAACCACTCACATCTTTTCGGTTGCCTTTTGGATTTTGGTTTCCCTCGCCACATAGTTTGTTTGCTTCAGAATCTTTACACAGGGATGAGCGGAGTTATCAGATGGAATGGCTCGCATTCGCCGGGGTTCGCCATCAAGAAGGGTGTTCGGCAGGGCTGTATTTTGTCCCCACATCTATTTAGCCTGTACACTGAGAGTGTTATGCGTGTTGCTGATGTGGACAGTATCGGTGTGAGAATCGGAGGACGCCGGCTGTCGAACCTACGATATGCAGATGACACGGGATTGTGTGCACATCCATCAGAAGTGTCTACCCTCACCAATGCTGTTAATGACGCTGGAAGAGAGAAGGGCCTGTCACTGAATCTGTCCAAAACCAAGATCATGCATATCGGAACCTGTACTGCTGGTGCAAACGATACTGCTCCAACCCCCCTTGTGGTCGACGGAGAACGAATTGCAGAGGTGAGCAGTTTCAAGTATCTGGGATCCTGGAAGACAACAAACGGTGATTGCAGCCTCGATATGCGGTCAAGAATTGCCATGGCGAAAGAGCGTATGCTGCAGTTAATTGACATCTGGAAAGACCACAACATCTCCAGACAGCTGAAAATCCGGATAATGCATGCCTTAGTGTGGTCTGTCCTGCTGTATGGAGCTGAGAGTTGGACTCTGCGGAAGACAGATGAACGACGAATACAGGCAGCAGAAATGTGGTGCTACCGACGTCTGCTCAGAGTATTCTGGATGGAGAAGCGCACAAATGACAGTATCCTGGTGGAGTTGGGAGTACAGAGACAGCTGCTAGCCAGGGTCAGGATACGCAAACTGACCTTTTTCGGGCACACATGCCGCCCATCTGGCTGCGAGCTTGTACGTGACGTGATGTTTGGTGTCGTGGATGGTAAGAGAAAGCGTGGTCGTCCGAAGATTTCCTTTGCTGACAACATCGTTTCGTGGACTGGTATGTCTCTGCATGAGAATTGCCAGTTGGCATCTGACAGAGATGCCTGGCAGTCGCACTGTGCATCTACTGCTTACACAGCTGCATAATGCCGTTTATTATTATTTTTTAAATTTAACTTTTATTATTTTTTCGGCAACGCAGATGATGATGATGATGATGATGATGATGATGATTTTTTTTTTTTTTTTTTTTTTTGATCCCACCTTCCAACCCGGCAAATATTTTGATTTTGATAAAAACGATTCAAAGCCTCTCAATTATTTAGTACTACTTGATGTATATATATAAGAATAATAACATTAGTTACACTTTCACACCAAACTAGCTCGGCGCAGCACCAATCACTGCAGGGGAACCCGACCCTCCACCATCGCCAACTCACGAAGCATGTGAACTGGACGATGACGGGCCGACCGAGCACCCCTGACACACAACACAGCGGAACGTAGCAGCGCGAAAGACACCCCACAACGATAATAACTCATCAACGACGAATAGCTACCTCCCGAAGATTGAGCTGTAAGGAGGTGATGATGATGATGATGATGATGATGATTGTGTTGGCCGGCGTGTCAACCAATGATACAGTAATGGTTATGGTACCGCCGTCTTGCAAGCACTTAGGGGTCTTAGCACTAACACTGTTACAGTTGTACATGTACCGGTATGATATAATCCAAAACTGGTAAACCAGTACATGTATTAGATAAATCTTGTTGTAGTTCACACAATTGTTAGATTGACAGTATGAAACAAGGAGGAGGACACTGTGTTCGAAAACAGTGACCTTACTACAACCTTCCGCGGTTGGCAGAGCCCCGGTCCCTGCAGACCATTTGAACCATATGGGTATCGCACCAGGTTCTGACCCTCGTTATGCTAGGGGGTTAGGAGACTACTCCTGATTTCGTCTTGTTGTCTTCGCTCTTTTTGACTTGTATAAAAACTTCTTTTTCTTTTTCTTTTCAACTTCTGCCCATGGCCTACCCATGGCCACGTCGGGACATCACCAACCCCGGGCCGTCTACAGAGAGCACCTTCTCGCGACAGTGTCATGGTGATGACAAAAAACTGTTCACAGCTGACGAGCTGAGAGAAGGACGCCATGGGCAGAAGTTGGAAAGAAAAAGAAAAAGAAGTTTTTATACAAGTTAAAAAAGAGCGAAGACAACAAGACGAAATCAGGAGTAGTCTCCTAACCCCCTGGCATAACGAGGGTCAGAACCGGGTGCGATACCCATATGGTTCAAATGGTCCGCAGGGACCGGGGCTCTGCCAACCACGGAAGGTTGTAGTAAGGTCACTGTTTTCGAACACAGTGTCCTCCTCCTTGTTTCATCCTGTCAATCTAACAATTGCATGTACCGGTATGTAGTGGTTGGCGCGCCATACGCCGCTCGCTAGGCTTGTCCACAAAATGTTTTCAATTATTTCTGAATTTTGGTTGGATTTTCGCACTTTGAATTTTTTTTGAATTTTGGCCTCATCAGGATTGAATTTTGGCCGTTTTTGGAGAACGACAGTGCTGTCACATCTGGAGAGTACATGTGCTGCTCAATATATTACCAAGTTTGACATGTGAAAACAGTACTTTCACATACACACACCTTTGACCTTTTGACACCCATCCCCCGAAGCACACAACAGTACAGACACACATGATAAGCAGTTTGTGGTTTTATTTTTTATTTATTTTTTCATTTTTTGGAAATGTTGGGTACGAGTACTGTAAAAACCATGGCAGCGGATCGAATTTTTTCGCATTTTGGGGGATTTTTTGAATTCTCGTAAAACATTTTGACCGTTTTTTTCGCTTTTTGAACTTCAATTTTGGACAAAATAATTCGCATGATGCGGCCACCCTTACCGCTCGCCCCACCCCACAGACCTACCTACAATTTGTAATGTCCGAGCAAGAATTAGATGTACCGGTATTATCATGTATGTACCGGGATATTCAATCTCCGGACACGGCGGACAGCAGCAATATGTAGTTGTTTCGACCAGTCACCTTGTGTGGAGTCTTCTATCTACCGGTACAAACATGTGTACGTTCAGAATCAGTCGGACAGCTACTCATGTACATGTATTTGGTGGCGTCACCATTCACATGATGAAGAGGAGACAACTAACTTACATGCAAAGTGCGGTGCTTTCTCTGTCACAGTGTTTGGTCTGACGTCGGTATGTGCCTCCAAACTGTGGTCGGCGCTGAGGCCAAAAAAGAAGTTGAAGTCCCGCCCCCTACTAGCTAGGGGGCCACACACAGGTTCCAGTCACATTCTTGAAAAGTGCGTCAACATGCCTGTAGCTGTACAGAGCACAGCCACAGGGCGTGCACGGGCGCCAGGTCTCGAGGACACCACCGACGCGACAATGCATTCAAGGGAGAATTATTATTTCAATGGTCGTGCCGAGTCTGCTGACGAAGGGAGCACATAATCATTGAGGAGAGGCATGCAGTACCCGAGTGTCACCGTAGTCATCATCGCACGTTGATATTAAACTATTAGATTACTTACTTCATGTTACTCGGATGGAGAGCCAAGGATAAATTTATAGAAAAGGAAAAGGATCAAGGAACTACAAGTTACGCTATAATGTCCACTAACACCACCAGTTACTAAACAATCAGCTCATGCGATAACATTGCACGACACTGACCAACGGTACTGACATTCTACAACTAACTGGCTAATAGCTCTTGCACATCTTGGATGCGCACTTCAACAGCCTTCCAACTTGGAAGGTTCTAAGTATTATAATGATAACATAGGAGGGGAAGGTGCAATGTTATCGCATGACCTGATTGTTTAGTAACTGGTGGTGTTAGTGGACAGTTTAGGGTAACTTGTAGTTCCTTGGTCCTTTCTATTTTGTACAAACTTCTTTTCATGTTAGATTCACCCTATCCACCAGCAGACGAACACAACCCGAGTAGACCCTACTGCCCTAGCCCCACCAAGTGTACATAACCTCCATGTACTTCTGTCGTGTGCCCCTATTCATGCGTCTGCCCAGCAATATGCCCTGAATGGCTAAACAACTGAACTGAGTGCCTTCACCCATTGTAATGCAAGTGCACGTAGCAGTTGGAAATCACAACTATGGTGTATGCTCAGCGCAGTGCAGTCTTCATTGCGGTATTCTACATCAGCCTCTTCTTGTAACAGCCACGTCAGGTTGTCAATACTACCGTAAGGGAGCTAAGATGGACTTTGGCTCGAGGTGCACGCACCCATGCCTACTATCTACCATCTACACGACCGTACTGGCAGTGGGTAACTACAATACTTGCACAGTGTTGCCTCCATGCCTCCAATGACTTATGTAGAAGGGGCTTGGCTGAATCTGAGCAGAAGACTCTGTCTACCTGGTAGAGTACAGCACTGCGTGTTTGTTCTTCCTAAGTTCCTAAGATGTACATATATGGCTGTCATGCTGTACGGCACCGTCACTGAAAACCATCTACATGTAAAAGAAGCTCGTGGCACCAACATCCGGGTGTTACAACGTCTTAGTCCAAGACAGTAGATCTACTTCAAGAAGTACATGATCCCACCACGAAGCACGATGTTCTCCCCACGGAGCTACTGCTGATGTAATGTTGCTGCTGGTTGCTCTGCTCTGTGACGATTGGAAACATGATGTACTTCGAAGTACTAGCTAGGCAATATTGTAGACCTGAAACTGACAAGTTACTACTGACATGGCTGAAGCGTCGATACGCAATGCTCCTGCCTGACTGGACTTGTTGGTAGTGAGCCAACCGCACTTCCTCGATGAGGCATGCATTCACGAAGGAGAGCCTGCGGGTCAGTGGGAAGGGTCTGGATGCGAGTAGTGCAAAACGGTGCCTGGAGTGGAGGGCCGTGGAGCACTGGAGGGGAGGAGAAACAAAGAGTAGACACTCTAGTACATGTAACCGTGGCTGCTAGGGTAGCCAGTAGAGATAGCATGATACTACTATTGATAGCAAGAGTTCATATGAACTCTTGTTGATAGTGATAGCAACCCGCATGACTATCGCATAACATACACCACGTGCCCATATACAGTCCACGACGGAGATCTACATGATGCTCTCTCCCATGCCATGGGTCATACTCATAGCCTACAGTAGTGTGGGCTGGCTTGTGTGCATACAGCGCGCCCTCACTGTCTGTCACACGGTAGATCTAGTACAGGTGCAGACTTCAGAGGCCGGTACAACGGGCTGGCGAGCAAACAGCAGCACGCAAGCCGCGACAAGAGAATCTGATGCATTGCCAGGTGCTTCTGAAAAGATACGTTATTAATTTACGAGCCCATCTCACAGCCCCGGGTAATAAATAAAACACTATTCGCAGCACATTCGTTTCTGCTGGAATGTGCGATGAAATTTAAATTAGGGGACTGGAAGCTGCTGAGATAAGCTTGCAGGAAGCGAGGCGGAAGTAAGACGATGGCGCTAGCAGCAGCAGCAGCAGCACTGTGACAGCAGAATTAGAAGGGCAATCAATACCAGGACACACTCTCAACTTTCTGCAAGTTAGTTGATCTGGTGTCAACCACCATCGAATTACAATATCCGCTACGTAACTGGACGATCGCATCCGCCACGGGCGCAGGGAGTTCGCGTGTGTCACCCGTCAGCCACAAGCTTGGCGAGGGAGGACCCAGGAGCCAGCGCTAAGCTGCTATTCGTCGCCAAGCTGTAGTACTGAAACCATCTAACGATATTGGACGCCATTGCATCCCAAACTCGCTCTTGACTTGGTTGCGTTGTAAGATAGTATTTCTTCACCCACGTTGGCCCTCGGATAGTCAGATCATAGACCTTGCCGCCAGCATTGTTGTAACTCGAACTGGAAGCCTGGTCCAAACCAACTTCCGCACCTCACTCCGAATCGTTTGACCTCCCCTCAGACCTTGGTCACGTCGAAAAAGAACAGAGTCTCTACAGCACCAGTCTGTATGACCACACGCTGCTGCAGTGGATGTGCAGCAGCTCACGACCACCGAGGCGGAAGCATTGGGAATCAGTCCAACAGTCAGCCATCAGCAACGTCGCCTGCCACCACTCCGACTACATAGGACAGACTCAGAACAGAGAAATAATTCAGTGATTATGAATGTCAGTTGACTTGGGAGTCAACAAGGCTGGCCTGAATCACTCTCTACCAAGGAACAGTCCAGAGTAAAAGATGACAATGGCGACACAGCAACCTGCTCATCAACCCTATAAAGAGCATACTTCGAGGGGGTGCACAGGTGATTCATCGACGATGTGTAAGGACAAGTCATCGTGCAGCAGACGGTGGCCTCTGATCAATGTGAATACTCTGGGATGTGTGGTGCTGGTGCTCAGTATGCTACTGTGCTCTGCATCTGTGAAGTCTGCAGCACTGAAAACGGCAAAACCAGCAGCCGGCAGCCGAGGTAGTGCTGCACAGGTGCACAGTGGACATTCAGTGGCTCGCTTTGACCTTGAGAACTCGCTGAAACTGGCAAACAAGGCAGCGCACATTCCACTGCAGGCACAGTCTGCTACGCAGCCCCCGAGCGTCCTGAACCAATCGATCGTTGATGACTTACGGCAGTCACTGAGTAAGTTGGCACTGCGCTTGGAAAGAGCTCTGGCCGTGGACCGGAACAGCCTCGACCTCAGTGTGCCACCAGCGACCGGTGAGCTTCAAGCCAGGATTGCACGCACGTCGCAGGAACTGGCACAGGTGAATCGCATGCAGGCCACGACAAGGCAGCTGGAAGGCCTGAGTCAAACCTGCTCCAATCATTTCTTCTCTCGGCTATCCGAGGAATTCCTGGTTATCAGACCACTGACAATCACCACTGCGTCGGGACTGGAACGCGGCCATACATTATCATTTGCATTTGATCATCAGGCCTTGATAGATGCCCAGCTGTCCCTGGTATCTGCAGATGATATACGCATCTACCACCAGCCCTGTCTCAGCCAAGACCCTGTCGAGGTGCATAGGATTATCGAAGGCATTGGAACTCAGGAGTCAACACTGCACTTTCCAGTTCTGGAGCACCTGGAAGCTGATGCAGTATTCACTAACAGGTACGCCCTAGTGTTTGGCAATCCCTCAGCAGGATATCCCCTGTGCGATCCTAGGACAGTGTTCCGCTACTATGAAGACTTTGTGACTACGGAGGGTTTTATGCGCGACTGGCAGCAACAGTTTGGAATATGGACTGCAAGAGACGGACTGCTTGAAGGGAGAGTAGCATCGGCCAATAGAAATACCGTTGCAGGGAGTTCGGGTGAGGAAGTGGACATATTCTTCAAGAATGGCACAGACTGGATGGACGTGGAAATTCAGATGGATATTCAAGTCCCGAATACACCATCAGCGTCACAATCACCTCCGAAGTTCGGCCCCTTCCTCAGGGTCGACCAACCCAGTATTTCAAGGACAACTGGCGTATTTGTGAAATACACGGGCTCACCCGACACCAGTCAACTGCCGGTGAGTTCATTTCAACGTGACACGGTCGAGGAGGCTGCAGTGCGGACTCTCCCAAGCCCAATCCAACAAGACCAGTGGCATCGTGTTCGCTACGTTCTTCTCGGCCAATCCTTATCTCAATGGCTGGACGGGCAGCCAGTAGAGCCAGCCATCAACTTTGACAGCATGGCCAGAAGTGGAACACTCGGCCTTGGCTGCAACGTTGCAGTGGCTTCCGCGGCACAGGAAACGGAGTGCCACGTGCTGTTCGACAACATCCGCGTGCGCTCCGTTGTTGCCAGTGAGCCCACACTGACCCTGCCCGATAGGCCGTGCCCCGATGAGTCGGAGATCAAGGCCACCCTGGGAAGAGTGGCCAGCGTGGCTGCGGACAGCTGCAAGCAAATACACGACCTGTCTTTCCAGGATGGCACTCTGTCAACGTCAAACGGCCGGTACTTCATTCGCACTCCGAGCGGTCCAGTGGAGACATACTGCGACATGGTAGAGGGTGGCTGGACCCTGGTCGGTCAGGTTGGCGGCACAGTTGGCACTGATATCTCCAAAACATTCCTTAGAGAAAGTGTTCTCGTGAGCGAGTTGCGGACACCAACGATCACTACCGGAACCATCGCCAGCCTGAATGCCGTGGATTTAGCTGTGAATCAAGCCAGTAAAATCCTGATATCGCGTGGCAATCGACTGGTTGGCATTGGCAACCGCTGGGTCCGGTGGGCTCTACCCATAGGTCGGCAAACATCGACATTCTGGAATCGGGCATTAGGTGCCAGCACGATCAATTCTGCACCGTTAACAGCGGTCAATGTGGAGAGCTGGGACAATCGCATGCAGAACTGCTTCCAGAATCAGTTTGGTGTCTCACCAAAGCATGGCGCTTTCCCAGCTACAGTTGCCAACACCAATGGCGATCCTGCTGCCAACGACCTGTGCTTAGCTATTGGAGTTGAGCCAAGTTCACTGCCGATCGATGGTGATGGCTTTGCTGTGCCACTGAGAGGTTTTGATGCTCCCCGAAACAATGGAGATTGGCTCAATGCAGGAGTTGGTCAAGATGGGCCAACCGTGTCAATTTGGCTCCGCTAACAATGCCCCGGCCTCACCCTCGCAAATCTAGTCCATGCTTCTAGTACATACTGCAACTCTGCAATGCTACTGTTGACGTTATATTTGCACGTTTTAGCCCGGTGGCACTTGATGAACATGATGCTACAGATCACGGTATTCCTTTGTCAGTGTGATACTAAGATATTCTATCTGGATGGCCAAAGAAAGAACAGAAAATGGCTGCTTCACTCATTGCTCGAGTTTCAGCAAGTCTGTCTATTGTAAGAGTGTAATGGTGACCACCAGTTTTCACTTAATTATCTCACTTCCTCTGAGATTTCTTTCTCCACATCCTGGCATGTGCTTTGGTAATGATGCCCAGGTTTGCCATCTATCCAGCTTGTGACCTTCCTGACCGAGTTTATTGTTGATGCCCTGTCCGTGTGTGTGTGTGGAGCTGTTGGTCGATATCCAGGCTCGATAGCAAGGACTGCCTGTTTAATGCACACCTCAAAGAGTGTAGCAGAGTGAGAATAACAGAGTGCCAATTATTATTTGCGGATGATTTATCACTTTTCTACACGTGCAGTGGGGCTAAATGGGCCCTGGCTACGTTTCGGTAGTTGCAGGATTATCTGGCCTCTCAATCTGGACAAAACCAAATTCATGCCTATGGGTGTTGGTGTGATGGCGTCAGATATGTTGCCTTTGGTTGGATTCAGTTGAATGCGTGGACAGCTTTCGCTATCTTGGCTGCCAGATCACCCCTGATGCTTGGAGAAGCTTTGATGGTTCTCGCAGGATCGCCGCAGTTTCGGGTGAATTTGGCGCATTGAACAAGGCTGTTTTTTTAAGAACTCAGAGTTTCCAAACGGTCTCAAATGTGTGATCTACGGAGTCACTGTGTTTGCGGTACTCCTGTTTGGTGCTGAAAGCTGGACACCAAGGTAACGGGATCTCCAGCGTTTGGAGTCATTCCACATGCAGCGTATAGTCCTGGGCATTGATCAGGTGCGTCAGATGGATGAGCATGTGCCAACGCTTCAGGTTCGGTAATTGCGGGGAGACGTGGAGCAGGTCTCTGACAAGCCGTCGTCTCTAATCTGTCCCCCCAGGAAATGTGATTCCACGGATGCAACAAATTTCGCGATTTTGGCCAAAACCCACGGTTTTCTTAAAAAAAACCGCGATTTCCCGCGTTTTGCTGAACTTCTTTCTACATTTTTATGCACTTTTCACGCAGTATACAGTGCTTTCCATGATCATGTACGTAGGTCATTTGCACAGTACGCAAATATGATTCTAAGGATGCAACAAGTTTCGTGATTTGGCCCAAATCCGCAATTTTCTGCCAATAATTCCGCGAATTCCTGGCAAGTTCCGTATCTTTCCGCCGCATTTTTTGTTGCTTTCTGCCGCAATTTCTTGCGCAAGTTTTCGAGAATTTTTCCGCAAATACCCGCAGGGACAGTCCAATGGCTGGGCCATTTGGCTCGCATGGGCGATTGCATTCCTCGCCAACTGCTCTTTGGTGTCTTGCCCACTAAGCCGCCTCCACATGGCCCCATGAAGAGGTAGAAAGACCCGATCAAGCGTGACCTGGTGACTGTGTTCATTGGTATGGACGAGTAGCTTGACACGGCAGAGGACAGGTCAGAGCGGAGAACCAGGTGTCAGGATGGATTCTACAGGGTGATGTGTTCTCGGGTACAACCTGCTATGAAACCACTCTTATGTTGCACACGTCGTTTCAGCTGTCCACATGACATCGCTAGAAATATACGCACCTCCCGTTGATCCGAAAAAGCAAGAAAAAAAACACGAAACAAAAAAAAACAGTAAGCTATTTCACGTTCCACCAGACCCGCAGTAGCTGCCACGTTACGAAGCCAGCAATCCTTACAAATTGCCCCAGCTCGGGGACACATAGCCTATTGTGGCAGAGAGCGAAGCAGGAAGGTGTATATGTGCGCGCGTGTGTGTGTGTGTGTGTGTGTGCTCTAGGAACAGCGAACTGTAGCACCATCTAACTGCTTCTTCTTCTTTAACACTTGGGCACACCAACGTCACAGCAATCTGAGTATTGATGACCTTGAATATGTCGCTGCAAGAATCATACGGTCCCAATTTTCATATCAGTGAGCATCTTCTTCTCAGTTTTAGTGCGAAGAATCAACCGCTCAGCTCTAAAGTTGCAACGCCAGGCAAATTCACGATCCATTTGGAGAGCCTCCTCTGCTCCAAACGATAACCAATGAGCTGAATGCACACTGGCAACGGGCAGTAAGTGCAGAGCAGCACTAGTATTAGCTGTGAAAGGCAAATGGGATGAGTGACTTCTCTACATGTACCAGGCGCATGGAAATAATTATAAAACACAACCAGAGAAAAAGCAAGGGCCAGCCCACTATGCATTGAAGAAAGTCTCTGAACAAAAACAAAAAAAACCCATAGTCGTGTCGAAAAATTAGCTTTGTGGGCCAGCACAAGAGCTCAGAAAAAGGCCTATAGCGATTTGAGGATGTAACCTCTCCAAAATATTTATATAAGTTCTAAAAGTAAGTCTAAAGGATGTTACTACAATACCGGTCTTCTTCCAACACGCAATCGTACACCATGCACACAACATCAGTCTTACCGGCTCCCTATACACTCAGCTCGAAGACAAAGCCGTGCCGTTTGAGCGGCACATCCTCCATAGGAGCCAGTGTAGAGATATCGTCACCGGTCACCAGGCATTTCTTGTCGCGCATGTCGCACAAGAAATCCGACCACATCGGCGAGCAGGACGAGAGCAGGTGAGCATTGCCCAGGACTATCATGCCGTAGCGTGCACGAGTCAGGGTCACGTTCAAGCGACGAGGATTGTCCAGGAAGCCAATCGTTTCCTGGCCAGTGCCGATCGTGCTGCGGACAGACGACACCACGATGTAGTCTTTCTCGCGACCCTGGAACTCGTCAACGCTGCACACCTCGATTTGCTCGAGCTTCGCTTGCTGTGCACTGCGCAGCGTCTCCTTTAGCAAGGCCCTCTGCGCAGAGTACGGAGTGATGACACCAATGGAGCTCGGCTCGACTCGGCGCTGACACATATAGTTAATGATGTCCAGCACCGTTTTGGCCTGAGAATCATTCGCACAGGAGTGCTCGACAACATGATGTTGAGACGGGTCATGGAGAAACACCAACGGCTCCTGCGACGGCCATGGAAAGACTGGGCTGGATGGCGTGCGATCCAACGCAGATACACCGTTGCACAGCTTCCCGTCATAGAACACTCGGCACGAGAACTCAGCCAGCGAGGGGTGCATGCGAAACTGCGTGTCCAGGAACTCGGTGGGCGTGCCGGCCAGGATCAGTCGGTCGTACATGGACCGCAGCCGGTACCCATAGTCCGGGCAGGCGACCGGTATTGGTCCCAGCTGACACGGATCACCGATTAGCACAACACGCTCAGCATGGCTCATGATAGCAATAAGAGTTTCTGGTTCATACGACTGGGTGACCTCGTCTATCAGGACCACCGGGCACAGGAAGCGCTCCAGGCGATTGTCAGCGGCAGTTGCGCATGTCGCTACAACCACATCACACATATCGCGCAATACTTTAGACTCCAGCGTGAACCGGAGCAGATTCAGCTGGTCTAGCTCATCAATAGTCAGTTGATCTTCCTGATAGTACCTCTGCAACAGGGAGCACAGAGCTTGATCGGACGCCATATTGAGAACAATATCCTCCAGGCAGTACGGCTTGAGCGAGGCAGGAACTTCACGCTCCAGCTCGCTAGATCGTGCATTAATTCGAACTGCCCGCAAGCCCCGCCGGCAAATCTTCTCACAGAGATTGTCTGCAGCCACATTGCTGGAGGCACATACAAGTATTTTCGAAGTTTTACGACTGACGCCTCGGGTGTCTAGGTCACGGAGAGCAGTTTCGACAATGGCAGCTGCAACAGTCGTTTTCCCCGAGCCTGGTGGGCCACGGATAAGAGTCAGTGCCTGCGTGAAGACCTTCTTCACAATGTCCAACTGCCGAGCATTCAAAGTGTCCACCACATTCTCAGGTATTTTGACTCTGCGGGGCTGGCTCTTCTTCTGTGATTCACCTGTTTCACAAGCACCCTTGCTGCTCAACAAAGTGATAAGCTCATCATCCGTCGCCTCACTCCCAGTCAATCCCTCAGCCACCAACCCATGGTCCATGACATCATTCCCAGTCGATCCCTCAGCCAACAAATCACCGTCCATGAAATCACTTCCAGTCGATTCCTCAGCCACCAACTCGGTACCTACGTCAAGCTGTGACTGGCCAGCATCATCACCGCTAGAGCGACACAGGAGAGAATTGTAGAGTGGCGCAGAGATTTTCAGAGGCCGCGAAGTCTCCGCGTGGCCACCCCTGGGCTGATCAAGGCGATTGGCCAACAGCGTAAGATCATGCAGGGTGTCTAGCATTCTTGAGTATGTTACAGCTACCTGATCGTGTTGCATCAGCGTGAACTCGGTGCCAACTGGCATAGTACTAGTATCCAAGGATGGGTCCTCCACCTCCAGGAGAAGGATGTGTTCCTCACCCTCTTCTTCTTCCTGCTTAGGATTCAGACTAGGCATGACTAGAATGCGACAGCTATGAAAGCTACGTGCTTCCTCTTCAGAGTCTGCTTCATCATCACTGATGTTAGAAACCAGGTATACAGTCTCACCGACCAAATGGTCCACAATGTTGTAATGCGATGGGTAGAGTGTTTTTAAGGCTTCCAGGCCGTTAGGAATACTGCATAGGCATAGACCGTTAACGCTGATGAATTTGGGCACAACGACAATATCCGTGTCGCGATTGGTGTTCATCAGCGCATGCACGGCAGATTTGAAGTACTCTTCATATTCTGCGCCGCTTTCAAAGCGTAGCTGCGGCATCTGCACACCATCGACACCGCTGCTATTATCGCTTATGCTCCTCTCGGTGCTGCTATCGTTGCTTATGCTCCTCTCGGTGCTGCTATTGTTGCTTATGCTCCTCTCGGTGCTGCTAGCTGCTACTATGGTGCTCGTTTCATCAGCAATGGAACACAGTCCTCGAGTAGTGTATCGTGCAATGCTAGGCCCATACCTCGGTTCATGCGCCGGGCTAGAGTTTGGGAGCAGGTTAAAATTCCGTGTTCTGTGGCGTGCTGTCTTGGACAGCTGAGAGAGGTGCCGTATACACGCATAGTTGTGCAATCTTTGGGCATACAGCAACAAGTTGCTGATCCTCCAATGGCCACCGCAGCCAGCTGGCATTGCGCTTCAGCCAGTACTATCTCCCAAGGAATTTGAGAGAAAACCAAACAGGCAGCGTGGTGTTCAACCTGAACAAGACAGGATTCACAGTGGTGATAACCATTACGACTGCTTCAATACATTGTGCTACAGTGTACATCTCTTGTGAACTGCCAACAATAAAGTTGAATAAATTAATATTGTTTGCATAGCACCGAATACTGGATTCAAGCTTTCAACGTAAGCACTGGAACTTGTAGAAGGACGAGGTTAGATGCTGAGCAGGACATAATGAGAGATGAAATCTCCAAACAGACCTAGAAAGTAGAAGGTCTCAGCTCAGCAGCTTTTACCAGAATCAATTCAAAGCTGTAAAAAGTGACGTTCAAATTCTGAAACATTCTTTTCCTTTTTTCTGTTGTTTGAACTCCAGCCGTCCGGGTCCGGGCGCGCGCACGCCGCACAGGCGCCTAGCGTGAACGCACTTCGCTTGCATGCTTGTGCTTCCCAAGCGCACCCGGCGCGTCGGTAGCGTCCGACGCGCCCGCGATAACCGAAAAGGTAGCGCCAAGCCGCAGCGTTCACTTCGAGCTCGTGAGTCGTTGGCGGAGCTGCTGCAGCTAGCTCAGTAGCTGAGCATGAGCCTGATGAGGCACATAAAACTTAAAAGCAGGCGTAGTACGATCGCAAGTCAAAGCAGGGTACGCTCGTAGTTCATCGATGTACGAGGAGGTCTTCTGGCCTTCCCGTTGATTTGCCAAGTGTACCCAAGCGAAGGTTTGCTTTTTTGGACTCCGTATCACGATCAACAATAAAGGCAGTTGTTGAAATCGCCGTCAACGACAACAAAAAATTGTTCTTAGTGGACATGGGAGTCGATACCTGCTGCCTTTGGTTTTGATTTGTGGGTCGGACGTCCTGATGCCTTTCTTCAAGTCGTCAAAGAGCCCTCAAGACATTGTCAAATCGACCAAGGAAGCCCTTGTCATCTTGGAAAAGGGAGATGCGTCTGGAAAGAAGACGGAGAAAGCCGTCGAGGATGTCGGCAAAGGCCTGCTGAGTATGAAGCAGATTCTGTATGGAACGCAAGATGCAGAGCCACAAGCTGAAGCAATTGCCCAGCTGGCGCAGGAAGTCTACACTGCAAATTTATTGTTCTTGCTGATTACATCTCTCGCCAAAATCGACTTCGAAGCTCGGAAGGACGCTGCTCAAATTTTCAGCAACTTGCTGAGGAGGCAGATCGGTACGCGGATGCCAACTGTCGAGCATATTGGCTCGCGACCTGAACTGATGTTGGCTTTGGTTAGAGGTTATGAGAACCCACTTGTTGCACTCATTTGTGGAACAATGTTGCGAGAGTGTCTTCGTCATGAGAACCTTGCTCAGATTGTTCTGCATGACCCGATTCTGTATACATTCTTCTCCTTTATTGAGTTGCCCACATTTGACATCGCCTCGGATGCCTTTTCTTCATTTCGTGATCTGCTCACTAAACACAAGATGCTGGTGGCTGACTATCTGGAGGTTAACTATGACAAGATGTTTGGCCACTATGAGAGGCTGCTTCACTCCGACAACTACGTCACGAAGCGCCAGTCTCTGAAACTGCTGGGCGAGCTGCTCTTGGACAGGCACAACTTCACAACTATGACCACGTTCATCAGCAGCGTGGAAAACCTGAAGCTTATGATGACTTTATTGCGAGACAAGAGTAAGAACATCCAGTACGAGGCGTTCCACGTGTTCAAGGTCTTCGTAGCAAATCCCAACAAGAGCAAGCAGATCATGGATATTCTGTTGAAAAACCAGGAGAAGCTGGTTGATTTCCTGGGCAAGTTCCATGCTGATCGTTCTGAGGACGAACAGTTCAATGACGAGAAGTCGTATCTTATCAAACAGATCCAGGATCTGCGGCCGATGTAAACTGGAGCTTGCAAGGCCCACTCATTTCTGTTTATTTATGTATGTTCATTTCACGCTGATCATTTCCCCAGGCTGTGTACAGTAAGCAATATTGATTTGTGTTTGAGCCGTGTGTGTGTGTGTGTGTGTGATTTGTATGGTTTGTATGGTGTTTACATGTGCCTCCTGTCCATTAGCTGTAAATAGTGTTTTTAGTCGGCACCGATTCATAGCCTGCTGTGCCTTGCGGTGTTGTTCGTAAGTTGCACATCACCATGTATAATAGGGTTACGTTGGTGTACGTGCTGCATGTCTCAAGTGTGGATGGATGTGAGTTTCTGAATATATATTTTTTACTTTTGCGTGTCTTCCGCTGTGTCCACCAACCAATTAATTACTCCCACGAAATCGTTGTCTTTTCTGATACCAACATGATAGTTTAAGTTTATTTTCATTCCACTATTTTCCATCATCATAAAGCAACATTGCAAACATAAGTGCAATCTCTCATTGGGTGTGCTGGTCAGCGATACTGATGTCAAAGTGGTGTCTTGATTGACCTGCTTTGTATCTGTCATAGCCACAATTACTTTCGCTGTGGTGGTGCTGGTGGTTTGTGCTGTGTCGGTGGCCAAGTTTGCTCTCTGTGTGCCCAGTGTTCTTTGTGCATGAGATTTGTAATTTTGCAGGCACCGCGGTGTTTCGATTGCGCTGTTTTAAAGTGCTTGTCTTCTCGCACAAGGAACTGACTTCGCTGTGTTCGTCTGAGGAAGAAAGTCTTGGGGAACGGTGCCTCTCAGATTGGGTTGAGACTGTTTCTCCTCACCCTCCACTGCTCCAGGCTTGCTTTCCATGGGTGATAACAAACCGGTGCTTCCGATTATATCGGCATGTTTTGAGGGTGGTGTTACGCTGCGACATGGGATTCTCGGTCTTTGACCACTTTGGTGGGTCTGATCTCCTCATCTCCCACCGCTTTAGGAGCTGCATCTGCGCCTTGATACTTGAAGGGTGGTGGCGTTCCTACGGATGCGGAAAACTCGGCCTCTAGCCGAGTCTGACGCGAACCGTGAAGTTATTATTATTTTTTAAATAAATAAATTAACTACCTGGCTGTGAGAGCAAGGCAGCTTACAAAAGCCCCACATCATCCCCCCTGGACGCTGGTACCAAGAGTACATAAGTAACATAACGGTTTCATACTCTTGATGGCACATCATACTACATACTCAATAGTGTACGGATACCGCCCTGGGCTTGTCTTCATTTTGGTGTTTCGGCGGCATGTATTCCAACATGCTCAACTGGTTGTTTTGTGTTTTGCTCTCAGTCTTGGATTTGTCTGCTATGTGTGGACTCTTGAAGTGAAACGTGCCGACTAGTGCTGTACTGTAGTGGTGTTTTCCAAGTGCCAGTTGTAGTACAGGTTGATGACGAATCCATGGCTGATCATGGAGCGCACATACAGTGCATGCACATGTATGAACATACTAGTAACGTACAGACACTTTTTTTTCATCCGAGATGTCTGAAAACCTCCTCAGTATGCGACAAGAACAGGAAAAACTATGTGTGAAATAATGATATTTTTTTAATGGCAAATGCAACATGTACATGCACGCGTACAGGCGCTAGGCGCACGAGGAGGTGCATGTACGACCAAGAGGGAAAATAGCTAACACTGTACATGTATTGAACTTGGTACAGCACGGCAGTGTTGTGGATCATTTCCTATTGTCTTTTGTGTGTCTGGGTTCAATGAGAGTGTTTCTGCATGACTTTGTACATGATGACCCATGGGTGGGGTAGACCTCCTCTCCCTCTGTTTTGTACAGCATGTCTTGCTCCACTTGCTGGCACTGATAAGTCAAAAGACTAAAGACAAGTACTACAAGAACACTCTGAGTATCGACACACTCATGCCATGGTTATCTACCACTACCACTCGTACGCACTACAGTAGAGTCGCGCGCCCAAGAACGTTGTTTCCAAGGGGTTGGCCTGGGACGTTCTTATTTTTCGGTAATCTAGCTGCATTCTTATTTATTTTTTATTCTTATTTATTTTTACAAAAAAAACACACACCATTTGACGGCACAAAGCAGCAAGGCAGCGATGAGACATATGGAATGGCAGGAGTGGGGGAGAGGCAGGGACAGCTTGACTGACCATAGGGTCTCGGCTTCATTGCAACCCAAGCGCTCCACAGAAACAAAAGATTACAGAAAATACACAGGGGGGGGGGGGGGGAGGGTAAATAACTGTTATAGCACGTTCTTAGAAACAATCCATACTCAGGGATCATAATGTATCCCACAAGCTGCCAGAAAACCAACACCGTCGTTCTTAAACCGTTTTAGGCTGTGCCGTTCCTAGTATTCCAGGCTGGACGTTCTTGGGCTCCACGTCACGAGTCTTAAGCGCACGACTCTACTGACTGTAGATCTACCACTTGTTCTGGACTGTAGCCTAGATACTAGATAGTGATGCTAATACTGTAAGAAGACCTTGAGTCTGTGGGGATTGCCCTATCAAAATATTAATAAATAATAATAATACTAGTGAGTAGTGTACTGTTGTAGAAGGTAGTAACAGTTACTGTACATCTGCGCGATAATCAATACATCTGCGCGATAATCAATGCCAATGGATACTGACACTCATGACATGTATTCGCCAGTTGTGAGTATCAGTTGCCATTACAATGACTTATGTCCATGTCAATCTATGTACGTACCGACTAGATCCCAGGTACAGTAGTCAGTACCTGAAAAAAATGTCGGCTGCATATGCGCATGCAGCCAAATGCATACCATGCATACTGCAATGGTGCAGAAAAAGTCTTGATTTCTAGTTCTGAGTCTGACGTTTTCACGGTTTTGCCTAGATCAGGCTAGCTGCAAAGGATGATAATAAATGAGCTGAGGCAAGCAACGGCCATCCGAGCGACCAAAGTCAAAGACAAGCAAAAGGGCAGTCCCCACTTCTGCTCGTATGTGTTACGATGCAGTCGTGTTTCTTCTTGTGACAACTCCCAATAATTGTCCTAATGAGTACCCCGTGCACACAAATCGTCTTGCAATACTTACCGTGCAGTGCACGAAGTGGCGATCTTTCTCACTTTTGCGCGTATCGCCAACGGCCTGGTTGAAAAAGTGAAGTATTGGAATTATTTGCGTTGTCAACTGCGTCGCTTCCACCGGAGAGCAGCATCAGCAAGCAGCGTATTTGCTTGTAGCGCCCAGCAATACGTTGGTATTGTAGTGGCTGCTGGCAGTGGGAAGTATGCTCTTGGAGCATTGGTCGCAGTACTCCTACTAACCAACTGCAGGATAATATTTCAAGTTCGAGAAAGGGGCTGGGGAGTGCGACGCACCCGAGACGGCCTGGCACGATCCGGGAGAGTTCTGTTGCTGCGCGCACAGCTAGCTCCGAGCCTCCTAGATCCTCCGACCAACAAGCGGTAGATCTACACTGCGTCATCGTCATCTGGAGCAGCAGCGGCAGTGTCCTGTAGTGACTGCCTTTGCAAGCGAAAGGAGCAATGGCATGCTGTGCGTCCAACGGTGGAGATCCGGACTCCAAGAAACGCAGCGATGATATTGACAAGATGCTGATAGCACAGCGCGATACTCTAAGGAGAACGGTAAAAGTGCTGCTACTGGGAGCTGGTGAGTCGGGAAAGAGCACCTTCTTGAAGCAAATGCGCATCATCCATGGTGAAGATTTCAAGGAAGCCGACTGCGAGGAATTTCGGTCTACGATCTACACCAATATAATGAAAGCGGGCAAAGTTCTAATCCAGGCCCGCGAGCTCCTATCGGACCCCGAGATTCCGTGGGGCGACGAGGGCAACGCAAGACATGCGGACCTTATTGCCGCTGCGCCTAGCAATGTGGAGCAGTACAGTGATATGGCACCGTATTTCGCGGCATTGGAGGAGCTGTGGTTGGACTCTGGCATTCAGGCGACGTTCGCCAGACGGAGTCAATTCCACATCGTAAGTGCTGAGCGCTCCCCGCGAGTCGGAATGGAGTAGAAATTAATGCGTACTAGAGAATGTTTCAGCTTTTGACGTGTATCACGTAGCGTATCAATGTCATTCCTCTCTTTGACAATAGGTGACCTGGGACAGAAACAGTCGTTGATGCGAAAAGGAAATGGCACCCGGGCGGTATTGTTTTGTTCGTGTGTTCTCCATGTCTGCGTGTTTGCGCGCACCTGGAAGTGTACGTTTGTTCGCGTAACGATTCCACAATCATACCATGCATACACCCAGAAGAACACGTGCACAAGTAGGCAGTGGACATTTCTCGTTTGTGACTGGGCATGGGGTGATCCTATTTTGTGTGTTTGTACACCAAAATGATTTTATTGCTGCTTGTTGTGGCAATAGTAGCCTTGTTACTGTTGAAGAATTCCAGTGTTTCTCCACTGTGCATCAGATTAATTGCCACCCTAGACAACAGTGAAGTGAAAATAATGTATCACACTTGGAGTTCAGCGTCCCCCAGGTGAAGCACTTCAGCCTTAGCCTAGGGAGGACACAGTCATGGCCCTGACTACAGTTTAGTATAGTTACTACGCACACAACAAAAATATTCATTGGTTTGAGGGAAAGATGCGAACGGAAAAGTCTGAAGAAAAAATTGACTGTCACACAAAATATTTTTCAGTTGTCTTTACGTTTTAGAGTGTTTATTCTTTGGGGGGGGGGGGGGGGGGTGATCCTTGCAGTTTCATAGGTGTATTTACACGAACTGGCTTGCCTACAGATCCAGGTCATTCCAGTCCTCGCAATCCTTGTGCAGCTTGCCACACTGATTGTGACATCGCATGATAGCGTATTGTGTAGAGGGATAGTAGCAGCAGCAGGATACAATCCAGGATAGTGAGGATACTCAAACACTACTTGTGGAGGCTCCCCACAAGTCCCCAGACATGAACTCGCCTCCATTCTACAAACGATAGTGCTGAACAAACACACAGCAGCAGCAGGGGGATTATGTTTCTGTGCTACTTACATGTACATGTATAAGTGCACTGTGGCAAGCAACATGTGTACATGTATTAGTTTGCAATGGAGAGAGGCTATTATATTTGCTGTTACTCCGAGTTACATGGCAGTTTGGCCAATTCAGACAACAGTGATGATGCTAGTCACAGTGATGATGCTAGTGGTTCGTGCCTGGTGTTATGTAAGGTTGGGGAGGAGTGGGTGTAGATTTTGGCAAGGTGGATGCTGACTTGGTCAAGGTACTATACTTCATTTTCACTGATAAGACAGTAGCTGTGTTTGCCTTCAACGGGCATTGGCTGTTTCTAAAATTACAAGTTCTTCTCCATACTTTGTCATTATACTGTTTTTTTTTTTGGAATACACCCGAGGGACTTGATTGTCAGGCTTTCCGAAGCATGTGGCCTATTTCAGGGAAGGGCTTAAAAATTTAGCTCAATGATACCACCTCACAAACACTTCAATTTTAGAAGATACCTGTTCTTTGTACCATAATGCCATGTTAGCTGGCATCAGCACCACCATGTTAGCTGGCATCAGCACCATGTTAGCTGGCATCAGCACCAGTCCGATGATCAGAGATTTCTGCGTCTACTGACTGACTGTATAAAATGTACAATAAATGACTGTAGTTGACGCGTTGAGCTTTGCACGCCGATGAAAAAGTATGTGTCAAAAAGCACTGCAGAAGTTATTGTCAGGCGGGGGTTGAACTTTTTTGCCGATCACCTCTCAAGTCTCAACCCCGGGGTTTGTTGCAGGGCAGTGCTTATATTCAGCGCGGGGCCTCGTTTCAGGAAATATGATAATTGAAATGCATGCCAGAGCATAATGCAACCCCTTCCCCCAACCGGCCACCCCTGAAGTGCGCACCTGGGGTTTTGTGCCTAACCCCCTTTTGGAAGGGTCCAGTGTACGCTGGCAAAATATAATATAAAGATCTGTTCAAGTGATCAAATCTTCTAATATTGACTTTGTGCGTAGGTTGTGCTGTTCAAACTTCCTTTATAGCCACACCCATTCCCGTGTGCTTCAATCTGCAGTAGAAGGGGATGGTGGATGCGACCACACGTTTGCATCCGCCACCTTGCCTTGCCTTGCTCTGCCTTGTACTGTTGCTCCCATGTGACCAATGGCTGGAGTGTTGTCTTCTCTTGTGTGCCACAGGGTGATTCAACAGAGTACTTCTTCAAGCAGATAAAGACACTAAGCTCACCGGTAAGAGTGTGGCCTGCACTGTCACTTCAGATATCACTATCTCTAGCTGGCTCTACAAAGTGGCACGGTGCCTGGAAAGTCTCCTCAGCTAGGGAGAAGAACGAGGCCTTGAAGAGGCAGGCGAATAGACAGCCAGAGAGAATGATATATATAGAGAGAGGGGGGGGGGGGTCTGGCCTGCGGACCGAACGACAGTAGCCTGATAGTAGGCCATGGAACCTTGTCAGAGCAGCACATACTCGAGCTAGCAGTATGATCTCTGTTTGCTGTTGTGTGTATCACAGGAATATCTACCATCCAAGCAGGATGTGCTCTGTTCCCGTAAAGCGACTCGGGGAATTCACGAGTATGACCTTGCCGTCAAGAAAGTGCCGTTCAAGTTTGTAGACGTCGGTGGACAGCGATCGCAGCGGACCAAGTGGTTTCAATGTTTTGACGACGTGAGTTATGTTGAGTGAATGCCCATTCTTCTACACAGTCAGTGTATGTTACGGTTGCCTTACAGGGTGCTTTTCATACGTTATTATTATAGTAAGGCTGGGATAAGATAAACCACCTTTGAGCCAGGAGAGGTACAATGAGATTTTTGTATAAAGTACCCTGGGCGTACCATACTTGTCATGTTATATTCCCTGGAGGTATTGTATACAGGTTATGCAATTACATCATCTGTTGAGATGCTTTGGCGAAGTCGCGGACTCGCCGCACAGCGCTGCACGTGCACTAGCGACTCACGCTGCGCACTTAGCGCCCATTCGAAAAATCCGATGACTCGCGCTGTATGCGTAGCGCCCATTAGAAAATCCGCCATGCAGGCTGAATGGGAAAGCCAAACTTTTGCTGGATCAGCTGCACCAGCCGTATGAAGGTCACGTGAGGTGACAGTTGATTTTGGACCCGTCACCTACCCGCTGCTTCCGAGATAAGGCTTGGGTGACATTGTCCATAGAAACAGTATCCGTACCAGAAAGTGGCAGACTATAGCGACTATTTCCTGCCTTCTATCCTTGCACGCCCAAAAAGTTTATCATAACCGAGTTCAGGCCATTCACGACTCGCAGTTTGGCCTGCCAATTGCAAGAGTTCAAATTGTCCAAGTCAGTTTGTGTTGGCCGTGATGATATGTACACAAGAATATTGGTTGTAGTTTTGTCTTTTCCGCGGTGTCGCCATATCCTGGGTTCGTCTCATCTCGCGTCTCATCTCGTGTTTTGTCTAGTCCTGGGTTTGTCGTGTCCGCGGTTCATGGTAGCAGTGCTAAATCATCGTCATGTCGGGTATGGGTGGTTGTGTTGAGCTGTGGTCAAACAGCACGCTCTGCTGGACATGGCAGTGCACGCCGAGGAAGAGTGCTTTCCTAGTCAGCTGTTGTGCGGGTGTAATGAGTTTGGGAGATGTTAGCTCTTTTCCTTCTCTACGCCTTTCCAGTCCAAGGTCTTTTCGGTCACTCTTTTCCTTCTCTACGCCTTTCCAGTCCAAGGTCTTTTCGGTCACTCTTTTCCTTCTCTACGCCTTTCCAGTCCAAGGTCTTTTCGGTCACTCTTTTCCCTTCCATGTCAATTGCAGTAATCATGTGCCAGTCAGACCTGGTTCCTTGGATGGTCGTCACGGCATTGATCATGCACGTCGTGCCTTCTTGCTTGTTTTGCCGTTTGATGCATCGATGGTGCTAGGCCCTGGATTCCATGTTACCGCTAGCTGCACGGCCAGCAACACACACTATTGCAAACTGTCAAGCCAACTCTAGAAACCGCTTTGCCACGGGTCAGGGCAACCTTGCCCGTGAGCTCATTCTATATTCGTTTGAGTTTCAGGAAGAAGTCAGTTGTTTCTTCCAGGATTCCTTGTGTTGTTTGAAAGTGTGAGTCGGACACGCAGAGGCGAACATAGCAGCACGGGGGTGGGATTTTTTGGATGCTAAGTCGCCATCTCATGCTTTCCTTCTCCACAGTCCTCTTCAATGTTTTTTTCTGTGGCTGGTGCGGTGTTTTCTTTTGCTGTGGTGGCATGCAGGTGACGTCCATACTCTACCTCGTGTCTAGCAGCGCATTCGACACCACACTCGTCGAGGACCGCACCACCAACCGCCTAGTCGAGAGCCTGAAGATATTTAACACGATCGCTAACAACCGCTGCTTCAGAAATGTCTCGATAATCCTCTTCTTGAACAAGTCGGATTTGCTGGAGCAGAAGGTGAGCAAAAAAGTGTTGCTGTGATCTTTCGCTTTTGAGAGGTTTACTGCATGGTTGAGTAGTTTTGGCCTCTACTACCAATCACGTCAATACATGATTACAGATGGGAGAATTCAGTGCATTTGCATACACATCTATTCAACGGTCAATTCTGGGATGCCGTGGTAGCACGTAACTGTATTGCTTCAATGCTCTCCCCAATTCCTAGATGAACATTTGAGAGGGGGTATCAACTGACTCCTTACTGTGGTGTCAGTTTTACACTTGGCTATACCGCAGTTGCTCCATACGGGTTGGCGAGTTTCTCATCTTGCTATGCTCGTCTTATCCTGTGTCCCCGCTCCCCAGGTGAAAGTGGTCAACATCGCCGACTACCATGCTGATTTCCCGGCGAGTTCGGATCCGCACAACCTGAACGATGTGCAAAAGTATTTAGTGTCTAGGTTTGGCCGTGAGCGCAAGGACAGCGAGAAACTGCTCTTCCACCATTTCACAACGGCAACGGACACGAAAAATATCAAGTTTGTCTTTGAAGCTGTTCGCACCACCATCCTCGAAGGTAACCTTGAGGAGCTGATGTTGGACTGAGACAAACTGGATCTGTTTCGTGGTTCGATCTTCTAAGTTAAATGAGTGTAGCGTGATGCAGACTTGCTGTGCACCACAGCATTGGTACGTTAGGCTTGGTCTCGCTAGGCTGGCAGCACAACGTATCCGCATTGTTCAGCACCGTCAGCTCAAGTTGGCCAACCCGCTGGAAGCCTGTGCCGGAATCTTGGCGGACGGAACATGTGCTGTGCTGGCCAACGTTTGTGTGCAAAACTCCTCTTTGTTTTGCACCTTGCAGCAACTGCAGATGTGTTTGTGTGTGTGGCTGTGCTTCCCGTGCTGCATAGCTGCTCAAGCTGTGTCTTCTGCCAACAAGAACCCGTTTGTTGGCAAACAAATGTAGCTCTTCTTTGTCTAGATGTGGGCGTGTTGTCTTGTGACTGAACTAGGTTGTAGTAGTTCAACTTGTGTGCTCTGACTAGGGTATTTCTAAAAGTATACCATGCCTTATTGTTCCATTGGAATAGACCATGATCAAATAGAGCGATCAATGATTATGTAGTAGTCTTAGAACCTACAATCTCATGCCATCACACGATTACACGCGCCACTCACCGTTGAGACCAATTGCAATTCTGTTAGAACTTTGACGACTCGAATCCTGTTACCACAGCATTGCTGTGGCACACTGAACCGCGTGCAGCGTTCAGGAGGTGCTCTGTGCTGTATTTGTGCGCGCTGTCTGTCTGACTGACATGCACCGCGTCTCTTGTAGAATAGCCGGCCTTCGTTGAACTCTTTCTCTTGCTCAATAGCCAGCCTGATGCAGGACTTCACTAACAGTGCAGCTATTCTTCGTTCCGATTTGTGACTGGAGGTGGTCTCGTGCTTATTAACTTGTATATACTCAGCGACCGCTATCTTATCGTAGGCCGGTTTGTCAGAACGTAACTGTGGGAAGCTGTGAATGCATGCAATTGTGTTCTCATTTCTAATTTACGCCAGTTCCCGTATTTCTCTGTCCACGACCTTCTTATGATAGCCACTATACTAAAGGCTATTGCTCACAGCGTTCTTGTTGCGGGTGGATTCTCTTACTTGTTGTTAGATTGACAGCATGAGACAAGGTGGAGGACCGGGGCTCTGCCAACCGCGTAAGGTTGTAGTAAGGTCACTGTTTCCGAACACAGTGTCCTCCGCCTGGTTTTATGCTGTCAATCTAACAACACGCGTGAACTATAACAAGGTTTATCTAATACTAGTTTTGAGCTAGTATTGGGTTATACATGTATAGTACCATGCTCTTACTTGTACATGTACTTCCATCCACAACAAGAGAGCAATCAATGGATCGGAATGTGTTCATATGTGGGTGTGTGTGGTCACTGCACCGGCGTCGCTGCTTGAATCGAGTAATGGTGGGCTACTAACACTAGTCACAATTTGAACGTGTCCAAGTCGCTCTGAATAATGTACGGGATGTACTGTGGGGGAAAAAAGCAGCATGCCTTCATGTGCTTGATGTCGATTGGCGAAGCGTGCCGTGATGTTTTTGCATTGCGGTGGTGAACCAGAACTCAGACCACTACTTATAGTATTCCCCACGTCTTTATTTTCGGATTTCAATGACGGCACACCTCTACTGCCATAAAACGTGCGTCGGTACCCTTCACTTGAGGCTGCAGTATGTAGCTTTCTTTATTGGCCATGGGTACACCTTATCAGTGTCTGTACATGTATGTGTGGAAGTGTACATATGAGCGAATGCTTGGATGGGGTGAGGGTGGTGTTATAAACCGGCCCCTTCGAGGTTCCCAAGCCCTGTTATGGCAACCCGGGGTGCAGTACGCACTGAGGGGCAACAATCTCACAGTGCGTCGTCCACGAAAGTTCAAATCGGCATCCAAAATTGCATGCATCCGACCCGTATACAATGCTCAGGGCCTTTTGTCCTCTTCGTATGCTTCTGCAGCCATAGTTACCTTGGTTGTTGGAACATGGAATGGGTCCTTAGTGACTCCTTACAGATGCATGCTTGCAACTAGGGGTCTATACGGATGCATGCTTGCTACCGTGTTGGTGAATAAGGGTGTCAAAATCCTACATGCACCCCCCCCCCCATAGATTTAATATTTTGGACCCACCCACGCACATGTGTGTGTGTGTGTGTGTGTGTGTGTGTGTGTGTGTGTGTGTGTGTTTGTGTATGTACGTGTGTGTGATTGTGGGTGCATGTGTGTGCATACATGTGTGCGCGCATGCGTGCATGTGTGTGTATGTGTCATTCTCTCTCTCTCCCCCTCCCCCCCCCTCTCTCTCTCTCTCTCTCTCTCTCTCTCTCTCTCTCTCTCTCTCTCTCTCTTCGATCCCTACAGGTGGAGTCAGTATTTTTCTTCACATCTGCCAATGACCTGTATGAGGATGCATTTCGGATTAAACCCAATGGTGATGAATATGGTCGCCGGAGCCGTGAAATGTTTGAGGAGCTAGTCGTGCAATTTCACAAGTTCCACGGATTCGCTGACAAGGTGATATTCTTCACAAAAGTGGACTTGATGGATGAAAAGGTGCGTTTGGTAGCGTCAGTTGATGTAATTATGACTTGTTCAGGGTTCTAGCCAGGTAAAAATAGTAAGGGGCGGGCCGGGGAAACAGTTACCGGTAACCCATTTTTCTATTTTCCAAAATTGCCTTTCTACACAAAATGCAACGTATGGGGGCTTCGCCCCTGTACCCCCGACGTCACTCCCGACAATCAGGTCTTTAATAATAATAATAATAATAATAATAATAATAATAATAATACGAAGTAAATGAAAAGGCGACGAGGAGACAATAACTTTATTAATGCGATTAATAGTATAAGTGAAGCGGACATTACAAAATGATGAATGAGAATACATGTATCTAAAATGGTTGTTCCTAATCGATTTTCTTGAGACTATCATCAGGGAAAATCGTCTCACAATAGAGGCTATACGGAGAAACAAACTACTTATAGGTTATCGGATAGTGGGAAGTATACAAGGTGAGGTTTGAAAAAAAACTAAAGTGGGAGAGAAGACGAAAGAAATTAGCATGCTTCACTGTTTTGTGTCGTGCTCGTAGGTTTCGTGAACTTAAGGTATTAGAAGCTGTTTTCATCCGTAAACACAATCCTAATCTATGCATTCAGAAAGAAAATGTCACAAAACTGAGACTCTTCACCTAGCATTCACACACGTATTCATTCGCATACACCTACACCTCACAGTTCCTCACTCTATCACATTCACCTGCTTCCACGCCTTCATTTCACTCACCGTTTGTAGTAGCTCACACCGTCAGAACACTCTCACATCTTTTCTTCTAATTTCTTTCGTCTTCTCTCCCACTTTAGTTTTTTTTCACACCTCACCTTGTATACTTCCCACTATCCGATAACCTATAAGTAGTTTGTTTCTCCGTATAGCCTCTATTGTGAGACGATTTTCCCTGATGATAGTCTCAAGAAAATCGATTAGGAACAACCATTTTAGATACATGTATTCTCATTCATCATTTTGTAATGTCCGCTTCACTTATACTATTAATCGCATTAATAATACGAAGTAGTGGTTGCGAATTTTTTTGCGACTTTTTGCGACTTTTCTTACAAATAATAATAATAATAACTTTATTAGGATGACCCAAAGGCTGACCGCCTATCGTGGGGTCTGTCGCATTGAAGGATGATGGTATAAGAGAGTACAGATTGGGAAGGGGGGGGGGGAGGACTACGATGAACAGGGTAACGGCATGCCAGCGAGTAGACATGAATACTGACAAGAATGTTTGCGCAGCTCTTTCTTGAATACATGGACAGAAGATTCCGAAGTCAATGTGGGTGGGAGACAATTCCATAAAAGGGAGGTTTTGAATAAAAAAAGTGATTTGGATGTTGTCAAGGCTTTGGGGAGGATAATTTTGTTGGGGCGTCTCTCACTACGGGAAATATTAAAACTGAACTGAGCCAAGGTGTTCCGGTATTTGAAAATAAACTTGTGCAATGTAACTAGGCTAATGAATTGTCTACGGTACTGCAGTGATTCTAGTTTGGCGAATGCGTTCAGATCTTGCTTTGGCGTGTCGAAGGCGAATCGAAACTTACGCCGTCGCAAGTACGACCTGATGAATCTTGCTTGGAGTTTGTCTAGCTCACACAAATCAGACGCAGGTAGCCGGTACGTTGATCGGTGACTCATGCATTTTCGTAATATGGCCCGAAAAAAACACAAAAATCGGAAAATGAGTAGGGGGCGGCATTTTTTCACCGGGGCGGGGGCTACGCCCCCTCCCCCCCCCCCTTTGGCTAGAACCCTGCTTGTTATATCATGGGAGTGTTTTGCTTGATTGCATTGCATCACAGGGTCACACATCATCGTGATAATCTGCTCCAGTGTAGTAACTACCTCCGCACCGTGTCTAGTTTTACATGTACATGTAGATCGATTGGGACAAGTTAAGTACCAGTAACTGAGTATCATGATATTGCCGAGAAAAGGCTGATAGGCCGGAAGATATAGGCCGACTAAAGGACTGGTGTCTGCCGTTGCGAGTGGCCAAACCATCGATAACGGGTATTGTTTATTACAGCAACAAAGAGGACTAACTTCGCCGTATGCCGCATGATTTCCGTTTTGTCAACATGCATTAGTACAATGTAAAACGATGATTGCAGGGCACACAACAAGAAAGAACGAGAGGATTTGTTCAGAACTGATTTCTTATTACGGTCATCAGTGAATCTACGGAACAATGGATTGGGGACTGCTTGAAACAACTCTTACCTAGGCGTACTTATAGAAAAAACGGACCAAGGAACTACAAGTTATGTTATAATGTCCTATATATTTATCTTTGGCTTTCTATCCGTCCATTCTTGCACACCTAGCTAGGTATATGGACAAATACAAGTGAAATGGAAGAGAAGAAGAGAAGCAAAAACTTCAAAAAGTTGATGATACTGCCCCAAACCAAGCATTGTACTACATGTGTATAGCAGGGGATGTTTCAGCAGTAATATTTGTTATCTATCATTTTTGTGTATTTTAAAGGTTAATAGTAGCGACTTTAATCACGTGACCAAAAGGCAGAAATCCTTCGTCGCATGAATGTATGGTGCAGGGGTGGTGTGAACAAGTTTTCTCTCGGCGTTCTACACTTTCCTACACGTCGTTATTGCTTTGCCAAGCAACTTCGATTTTTGTGTAATGGGCAAGCATACATGAACAGCTTTGTGTGTCGCATGCCCTGGTTCGTTGATTTTCTCATTTTTCTGATACATCGCCCCGTATTTTTTAGTTTTCGAAGCGAATTTTCGGCATCTCAACTACCTCCTTGCCCGTCAATAACCATGTCAGCATCGTGTTCAGCGTCCTCGGATTAGTTCAGATAGGTTCACGGTAAGGTAGCCGTAGCTGTAGCCGTTTTAGCCGTTTGAATAGTTTGTGATCAGCGGCTTAAGTTGGCTATTGAAGTGCACTACTTGAGGGGCTCGGCATGGCTGAGCAAGCAAACCGCTGGCTTGTAAATCCATGGTCGCTATAGTTCATCATGTCGAGACGGTGGCATACCTGCCAATAACAAGTACTGAGAGCGCTTTTTCTGGATCGCCATGGCAGAATCCCGGGATTAGCCTTGGTTTTTCGGGATGTCGTATTTTTTTCGAAAAAAACCCTTTTTCAACTTTTGATGGCACCAACATTTCGATCATCATGATGATTGATGGTGATCATCAGATCACACTTACCCATGTTCAAGACTCAAAAATGGAGGTTTTTCAGGGACTGTTTCTGGAAGGAGCACTGGTACTGCAGACTATGGAGGTCTGGAATCAATAAGGACAACTACTGGCCTGTGACAAGTCATGTGAAGTGCTCCAAGTACAATATCAAGCTTGTTTCTTGTACAATGAATTTCGGGATAATCGACAGGAATTTCGGGATCGCGGAAAAATTGCGGGATAATCCCGAAAAAAATCTGGATACTTGGCAGGTATGCGGTGGGTGTGCTTGAGCAGGAGCTGATTATATCGATCCATCGAAGCAGAACACATCTCATCCCACATCCACAACGGTCTCTCCGCCATTCTCCAACAACACGGACATCCCACATATCGTACATGCATTCACTGTGTATGCGCATGATATTCATGAAGTCGGAGAAACTTACTTTTGTGCCATCGCTCTGCATGCAGTAGTTGCATACATGGTCTCCGACGATTGCATACCAACTTTGTGGCCTCGTAACTCTGATATTAGGCAAGATATTCCCATGAAATGTTCAGGGTATGTTCTGCAGGTGTGCCTCTATCTGTTCGAGTAATTTATTGGCCGTACTTCTAATTTTAATTTTTGGACTGAAGTTGCTACTACTAATATAAAGCACTGCTGCGTTCAAGTCAGTGGATCCACTAGGTCCACCCACAAGTTTGCTCATGCCGGATAGATTCAAGTAAAGGTTTGCTCATGCCGGATAGATTCAAGTCAGGGGATGATGATTAGATGATATTGAACTATACTAGTGTTAGGTGCCTTCTCCTGTATCCTCTTCCTGCTGCTGGCCTGCATGCACCCCATACTCACCTTTTGTTCTGTTGGCCTGGGTAGCTACTTGCACGCCCGTAATTGCCATAGCTATCCAGGCCCTTTGTCTAGCACTCCTTCTCTCTCTCTCTCTCACTATCCGTCTCTTGTCATCACCAGAACTGTAGTCTTATGTTTCGTCTCTCGTCTATCCCAATAAATGCCGTCCTTCATCTACTTGTCCCTTGGTCTTGTGGCGTGATGGAATTATGGCAGAGTTGAGTTCCAACACTATCATGATAAAATAATTTAAAAAAGATACAGATCGATGTGACGAGGTTGAATCCTGCACACAATGCCGTGACTAACGGGTATTCATGACATCGATGGAATTAACCTGTGTGAGGCATCCTTCAGAGTTTTGAAGCGAGACGTGTAGTTGTAGAAGTAAATTTTTCATCTCCTTTGCATGCAAGTGTTTTCATCGCCTAATCCACATGCGGCAATGGCTGTCTTCTCTTCCTGTGTGGGCACAGGTGAAGGCTGCCAAGGATGCCGGCGGCTGTCTAGAGGGGTACAGGGCAACTGCAGTGGATGACGACAGCACTGGCCTAGGTGATCGCGAAGCCGTATGTGCCTACTTGAAGAAGAGCATGTGCACAGTAGAGCTGAGAGAAATGACGGATATCTCGGTGTACGCTCATTTCGTCAATACCACCGACACTGATCTCATGGATTTTGTATTCGAAGCGGCTCGATCAACCATGTTCCAGTGGGGTCTTTCCCGGAGAGGCATGGGCCCCGTACTTTAATGGCTGGTGTGCGCTTGCCGGCTGTGCAAATGCTGGCTGTGCACTTGCTATGCATGTGATACACATGTGCTTTATGACAGTTCACGGTCATAATGCTGAACATTAGTCACCCACTATGGGCCATTTACTGCCATTAGTCACGATGTGCACATGTGCAATGTTGTGATACATGCTCTACATGACCGTGTGAATGCATGGCATATCAGTTTGCTGCCCCCCTGCTTTGTGACTATGCTCATCTAGCGTACTCAGTTTCTATGGAAACTGCAACTTCGGAAGCCTCAACACTTTCCCTGCCTTAGCTATGGCGTAGTGCCTGCCAGTGCATGCAGAATACAAGTAATACATGCGTTTACCATCAACCAGGGCCGTAGCACTGGGACTTCCGGTGGTACAGCCAAATGGGATACTTGGTCAGAAATGGTTATCATTCTCGACAAAGAACCAGTTTTGCACGAATCGGTTTAGTCGACTTTTTTGAAATAAGGTTTGACCATGGCCAGACTGGCCGGGTCGGGTACTACGGCCCCGCTGTCTTTCTCTTTCCCTTGAACCCTTCACCATCCATCTATCTATCTATCTATCTATCATATCAGTATCTATCTATTTCTCTCACTCTGTGTCTCTGCATTTCTCTCTTCCCTTTTCTCTCTTCCTCTGTTTTCTTCTTCTTCTTCTTCTTCTTCTTCTTCTTCTTCTTCTTCTTCTTCTTCTTCTTCTTCTTCTTCTTCTTCTTCTTCTTCTTCTTCTTCTTCTTCTTATTTTAACCCTAACCCTAACCCTAACCCTAACCCTGACTTGGTTGGCGGACAGCCACCCAGCGAGGATAGTTGGGTACCCTTCAAATCTTGGTTTTAACTCGCCACACCGGCTTCTAAAGGGCCGGGGGTGGGTGTTCGCCAACCAAGTCGAGCTTTCGTTCGCTTTTTTTTCGTTTTTCTAGTCTACTTGCTTGTGCTGCGCCGCGCTGGAGCGAGTCTATCAGTAGATGCTTTCGCCGCTTAGAGCTACTATTGCACAAAGCCACAACACTGCGCGCTGCCATTCGCTGTATGCTTTCGCTGCACCAAGCTGCTGTTAAGCTGCACGACGCCACAACACAAATTCACTACAACAGTCTCGTCCACAACTTCACTACAACAGTCTCGTCCATATTGCACTACGCTGAGCACTGGCCTGCTCCCGCTCTGAAGAGCTTTTTAGCCTTCACCGCTTTTGCTCAACCCCAGGCATTGGCCCACAGTGGCATCCGCTTCCTTTTTTCTTTTTCTTTTCTCCTTTTACTTTCTCCGTCACTGCCTAAAAAACAGTCGAGACGGTTTTTTACCCACCATTTTTATTGGTGCGAATTACTTTCCTTCTTCTTCTTCTTCTTCTTCTTCTTCTTCTTCTTCTTCTTCTTCTTCTTCTTCTTCTTCTTCTTCTTCTTCTTCTTCTTCTTCTTCTTCTTTATCAGACGAAAAAATGCATCAAACTTTCCGCAGAACCAGGGGCTGCGCCTGCGGGAAAGCAACCAATAGCTGCCGCTGCAGCCAACAACCAAAACAGTTTGAAAGACTGTGCTAGTAAAAAGCCATGTCCGCATTGCATGAAAAACATATTCAAGTCTAACATGGCACGTCACCTTAAATCCTGTAAGGTTTACCTAAGTAAGGGAATTGACATTCCGCTCACCCCTAGCAATAGGAGTGGTAACACGGATGTTGCCAACCCAGTCAGCCCGCCTCCTGAGCACAGCGCTGACGGCAACATTGTCACAGCCGAGACGATGGAGCATAGCTCCCAGCAAGTGTTACATGCAAATGATGATAAACCGGATCAGGATCTACCCAATAACAAACTGTACCTGCCAAGGTCTAGCCTTGCCTGGGCAAAAGCAGACCAACAACTTGAGCAACACATTAAGCGCCATTTTCCTCTGTCAAAAATCAAGAATGCTGACCCTGATGAATCCCTAGGTCAACTAACGTCTTTCCTAAGATTTTTCTTCACTGACTACACCGCCTTGGCTGCAGTTCCAAAGCGCCAGTCGACCAAACCACGCCAATCCAGATGCCTAACGGAGCTCTACATGGAGCGCCGCGCCCTACGAAAACAATACCGAGCAAGGGACCAATTAGACGAGCATGTGGTTGAGATCCTCAGAAAGGATTATAACCGGGTGCAGAAGGACATCAAAAAACTGCGGAAAATCATCAAAACACACGAGCAGGATCGCGAAGCACAAAAGCAACGCTCTGCCTTCCTCCGAGACCCCCATAAGTTCGCCAAACGGCTATCCCGGAAAGGAACGCCCGTCAATCCTGAATTCTCACAACAGACTTGTTTTGATTACTTCTCCAAGTTGTATGAAGACCCGGAACGTGGTCAAACTTTCTCCCTGCCGGATTTTTCTCCAGCCACGAGCAAACCGTCCACTCCGTTAACTGACGGGAGTCCAACATGGACCCTGTTTCAAAATACCCTAAGAAAATGCAGGAACAAGTCAGCTCCTGGTTCAAACGGTATTCCGTACATAATCTGGAAACGATGCAAATGCCTGCACAATATCCTTTTCAGCATCTTCGAAACAGTTTGGAAGACTGGTGTCATCCCGCGATCTTGGCAGTGCGCCTCCGTTACACTAATTGCTAAAAGTGACAGTGTGTCAGATCCAGCAAAGTTCCGACCAATCGCTCTCTCCAACTGCGATGGTAAGATCTTCTTTGCCATGCTGTCCAAGATACTAACTCGCCATATGTTGGTGAATGAGTATTTTGATGGCATGACACAGAAAGGTTTCCTGCCGGGAATGTCAGGCTGTGTGGAGCATGCTACTCTGTGTAGCGAAGCCATGAAAGACTCGAAGAGGAACAAGCGCTCCATAGCCATTGTGTGGATAGACCTAAAGAACGCGTTCGGATCAGTAAAGCACAATTTAATTCAAGCGGCATTGCATCGGTACCATATCCCACTGAAAATCAGAAGACTTGTATTTTCTTACTACGAACATCTCACTGCTTCCGTACGAAAGCCCCAGACCCGGACGTTCCGGTACAGTATCGGTGTGTTTCAGGGATGCCCACTGTCCCCAGTACTGTTCAATATTACCTTCCAAGTCCTCCTCGATGCCCTCCAGGCAAAACCCCTACAGGCACTTTCATACAATTTCAAGCAGACGGATATCACTGCTTCTAACACTGGTTTCGCAGATGATTTAGCCGTTTTTAGTAACAGAACCCATGGCGCACAAAAGAAGCTAGATGTTGTGGACAAGTTTTTGTCCTGGTCTCAAATGAAAGCTGCCCCGCATAAATGCAGGACCTACGCGGCGAAACTAATCAACAACAAGTACACCTGTTTCGACCCCGGCCTTACAATATCCGGCAAGGATGTACCGCCGCTAAATGGTCGGCAATTCAAATTTCTGGGGAGAAATTTGACGGACAATATGAAAGAGGAGGAACAACGCAAAGATCTCGTTGACCTTACTAGATACCTCTTAAAACTGGTGCATGAAACCCACCTTGTCGGTCACCAGAAACTCTGGCTCTATCAACATCTGATCATCCCGAAAATATCATGGCACCTAGAGATACTTGACCTGTGTTACAGTTTTGCAAAAATGCTTCATCACATCAGCCTCTCCTTTATTAAAAAGTGGGCAGGCCTACCCAAGGCTGCAAACACCGCCATCCTCTTCACCGGAAATCGAGAAAGGCCAGGCCTCCGGCTCATGTGTATCACAACACTATGGAAGCAGCAGCAAACTATTAAATGGCACATTATCAAGCACAGCAAAGACCACAACATCGCTCAACTGTATTGCCATCACAGAAAACAAGAACAAACGTTCACCCGTAGGTTCTCGCCGGTTGTGGAATTGGAATGTGCCGAAACGGCCGTATGGGACACGCCTGCTTCGCGACCGCCCAGAGCCGGACTGGGCTTTGTGACACCAAAAGCACGCGTGGTAAAACCAAGGAAACAAATCCTCAATACAGTCAGAGAAGGCGACTGCCAGGAGCAGCTCCGGCACCTAAAGGGCCTACAAATGCAAGGGGCCTGGACCAAATGGGCAGACACAATGTTCGAGGACATGACATGGCGGAAACTCTTATACGAGGGCTATGGAAGGACGATATCGTTCCAAATGAACGCGATACTTAATACTCTGCCTTCGCCTGACAATCTGAGACGATGGGGCAACTCTGTTGTGGACCAGAATTGCCCTCTTTGTCAGCGGACATCAACACTGAGGCACATTCTCACCGCCTGCCCTTCCTCACTCCATCAAGGAAGGTACACGTGGCGCCATGACAACGTCCTGAAACAGATCAGTAAATTCATGACAGAAATAGTATCAGCAAAGCAAAAGTCGTCAAATACCGAGCAAACTCCCACTAATGGTACATACATTACCTTCTGTAAACCGGGTCAAAACATCCCCCATGGCCAGTTGCCTCAGCGGAAAGGTCTGAGCGATGGTTTTTTGTCAGGATCACATGATTGGCAGCTTCTTTCAGATCTGGACGAGAGGCTGGTATTCCCACACTTTATTGCACCTACCACGTGTCGTCCAGACATAGTTCTCTTCTCGAAGAAATTGAGAAGGGTTCTTTGGCTGGAACTCACGGTGTGTAGCGAAGACCGCATCATCCAGTCCAGGGAGAAGAAGCTGTCACGGTATCGCCACCTCAAACAGGAGTGTGTGAAGAATGGCTGGGAAGTCGAGGCCCTCACAGCAGAGGTGGGAGCTAGAGGAGCCATTTCCAGCAGCCTGGACGGCTTGGCACGGGCATTAGGCTGTTGTAAGGAAAAACAGCGCCAAATAAGAAGGAACTGCAGAAACGCAGCACTAAATTCCAGCTACGTTATCTGGCTGAGGCGACGTGAGAAGGCTTGGCGCGACTGGCCACTGTTTTAAAAGTCCCCGAGAGGCCGTTTGTTGGCACTTGGTTGGCGGACAGCCACCCAGCGAGGATAGTTGGGTACCCTTCAAATCTTGGTTTTAACTCGCCACACCGGCTTCTAAAGGGCCGGGGGTGGGTGTTCGCCAACCAAGTCGAGCTTTCGTTAGTTTTTTTTCGTTTTTCTAGTTTACTTGCTTGTCCTGCGCCGCGCTGGAGCGAGTCTATCAGTAGATGCTTTCGTCGCATAGAGCTACTATTGCACAAAGCCACAACACTGCGCGCTGCCATTCGCTGTATGCTTTCGCTGCACCAAGCTGCTGTTTAGCTGCAAGACGCCACAACACAACTTCACTACAACAGTCTCGTCCACAACTTCACTACAAGAGTCCCGTCCATATTGCACTACGCTGAGCACTGGCCTGCTCCCGCTCTGAAGAGGTTTTTAGCCTTCACCGTTTTTGCTCAACCTCAGGCATTGGCCCACAGTGGCATCCGCTTCCTTTTTTCTTTTTCTTTTCTCCTTTTACTTTCTCCGTCACTGCCTAAAAAACAGTCGAGACGGTTTTTTTACCCACCAGTTTTATTGGTGCGAATTACTTTCCTCATTCTGCCGTATTTTGGCTGACGCCCATCTGTCAGCCAACATTGGGACGCCCATCTGTCCCAAAAATCTGGCGCTCACCTGCCAGTACACTAGACGCCCAGCGTCACCACACCGTAGCAAAGCGCTACACCCGGTCTGACGGGTTGATACCCCTTCAGACTGTAAACCTTCTTATCACAAGTCCTATAAGCAGAGATGCTGGCCCGAGGGGGCGAAAGCGGCCGGAGCATAACCCCTCCCTGGACTGCCCATCAAGTCCAGACCCTCCACCTATGCCAACTACCCGGGAGAGCTACGGGTCTGGTAGTGACGTGTCAAAGCCGATGGCCGCCCGTAGCTTTTCGAATTCGCAGCTAGGTGGAGTGGTGTGCGATAGGTGCGGAAGCACCCTGAGCCACGCCTACAACTTAAGTCGTCATTATCAGACGAAAAAATGCATCAAACTTTCCGCAGAACCAGGGGCTGCGCCTGCGGGAAAGCAACCAATAGCTGCCGCTGCAGCCAACAACCAAAACAGTTTGAAAGACTGTGCTAGTAAAAAGCCATGTCCGCATTGCATGAAAAACATATTCAAGTCTAACATGGCACGTCACCTTAAATCCTGTAAGGTTTACCTAAGTAAGGGAATTGACATTCCGCTCACCCCTAGCAATAGGAGTGGTAACACGGATGTTGCCAACCCAGTCAGCCCGCCTCCTGAGCACAGCGCTGACGGCAACATTGTCACAGCCGAGACGATGGAGCATAGCTCCCAGCAAGTGTTACATGCAAATGATGATAAACCGGATCAGGATCTACCCAATAACAAACTGTACCTGCCAAGGTCTAGCCTTGCCTGGGCAAAAGCAGACCAACAACTTGAGCAACACATTAAGCGCCATTTTCCTCTGTCAAAAATCAAGAATGCTGACCCTGATGAATCCCTAGGTCAACTAACGTCTTTCCTAAGATTTTTCTTCACTGACTACACCGCCTTGGCTGCAGTTCCAAAGCGCCAGTCGACCAAACCACGCCAATCCAGATGCCTAACGGAGCTCTACATGGAGCGCCGCGCCCTACGAAAACAATACCGAGCAAGGGACCAATTAGACGAGCATGTGGTTGAGATCCTCAGAAAGGATTATAACCGGGTGCAGAAGGACATCAAAAAACTGCGGAAAATCATCAAAACACACGAGCAGGATCGCGAAGCACAAAAGCAACGCTCTGCCTTCCTCCGAGACCCCCATAAGTTCGCCAAACGGCTATCCCGGAAAGGAACGCCCGTCAATCCTGAATTCTCACAACAGACTTGTTTTGATTACTTCTCCAAGTTGTATGAAGACCCGGAACGTGGTCAAACTTTCTCCCTGCCGGATTTTTCTCCAGCCACGAGCAAACCGTCCACTCCGTTAACTGACGGGAGTCCAACATGGACCCTGTTTCAAAATACCCTAAGAAAATGCAGGAACAAGTCAGCTCCTGGTTCAAACGGTATTCCGTACATAATCTGGAAACGATGCAAATGCCTGCACAATATCCTTTTCAGCATCTTCGAAACAGTTTGGAAGACTGGTGTCATCCCGCGATCTTGGCAGTGCGCCTCCGTTACACTAATTGCTAAAAGTGACAGTGTGTCAGATCCAGCAAAGTTCCGACCAATCGCTCTCTCCAACTGCGATGGTAAGATCTTCTTTGCCATGCTGTCCAAGATACTAACTCGCCATATGTTGGTGAATGAGTATTTTGATGGCATGACACAGAAAGGTTTCCTGCCGGGAATGTCAGGCTGTGTGGAGCATGCTACTCTGTGTAGCGAAGCCATGAAAGACTCGAAGAGGAACAAGCGCTCCATAGCCATTGTGTGGATAGACCTAAAGAACGCGTTCGGATCAGTAAAGCACAATTTAATTCAAGCGGCATTGCATCGGTACCATATCCCACTGAAAATCAGAAGACTTGTATTTTCTTACTACGAACATCTCACTGCTTCCGTACGAAAGCCCCAGACCCGGACGTTCCGGTACAGTATCGGTGTGTTTCAGGGATGCCCACTGTCCCCAGTACTGTTCAATATTACCTTCCAAGTCCTCCTCGATGCCCTCCAGGCAAAACCCCTACAGGCACTTTCATACAATTTCAAGCAGACGGATATCACTGCTTCTAACACTGGTTTCGCAGATGATTTAGCCGTTTTTAGTAACAGAACCCATGGCGCACAAAAGAAGCTAGATGTTGTGGACAAGTTTTTGTCCTGGTCTCAAATGAAAGCTGCCCCGCATAAATGCAGGACCTACGCGGCGAAACTAATCAACAACAAGTACACCTGTTTCGACCCCGGCCTTACAATATCCGGCAAGGATGTACCGCCGCTAAATGGTCGGCAATTCAAATTTCTGGGGAGAAATTTGACGGACAATATGAAAGAGGAGGAACAACGCAAAGATCTCGTTGACCTTACTAGATACCTCTTAAAACTGGTGCATGAAACCCACCTTGTCGGTCACCAGAAACTCTGGCTCTATCAACATCTGATCATCCCGAAAATATCATGGCACCTAGAGATACTTGACCTGTGTTACAGTTTTGCAAAAATGCTTCATCACATCAGCCTCTCCTTTATTAAAAAGTGGGCAGGCCTACCCAAGGCTGCAAACACCGCCATCCTCTTCACCGGAAATCGAGAAAGGCCAGGCCTCCGGCTCATGTGTATCACAACACTATGGAAGCAGCAGCAAACTATTAAATGGCACATTATCAAGCACAGCAAAGACCACAACATCGCTCAACTGTATTGCCATCACAGAAAACAAGAACAAACGTTCACCCGTAGGTTCTCGCCGGTTGTGGAATTGGAATGTGCCGAAACGGCCGTATGGGACACGCCTGCTTCGCGACCGCCCAGAGCCGGACTGGGCTTTGTGACACCAAAAGCACGCGTGGTAAAACCAAGGAAACAAATCCTCAATACAGTCAGAGAAGGCGACTGCCAGGAGCAGCTCCGGCACCTAAAGGGCCTACAAATGCAAGGGGCCTGGACCAAATGGGCAGACACAATGTTCGAGGACATGACATGGCGGAAACTCTTATACGAGGGCTATGGAAGGACGATATCGTTCCAAATGAACGCGATACTTAATACTCTGCCTTCGCCTGACAATCTGAGACGATGGGGCAACTCTGTTGTGGACCAGAATTGCCCTCTTTGTCAGCGGACATCAACACTGAGGCACATTCTCACCGCCTGCCCTTCCTCACTCCATCAAGGAAGGTACACGTGGCGCCATGACAACGTCCTGAAACAGATCAGTAAATTCATGACAGAAATAGTATCAGCAAAGCAAAAGTCGTCAAATACCGAGCAAACTCCCACTAATGGTACATACATTACCTTCTGTAAACCGGGTCAAAACATCCCCCATGGCCAGTTGCCTCAGCGGAAAGGTCTGAGCGATGGTTTTTTGTCAGGATCACATGATTGGCAGCTTCTTTCAGATCTGGACGAGAGGCTGGTATTCCCACACTTTATTGCACCTACCACGTGTCGTCCAGACATAGTTCTCTTCTCGAAGAAATTGAGAAGGGTTCTTTGGCTGGAACTCACGGTGTGTAGCGAAGACCGCATCATCCAGTCCAGGGAGAAGAAGCTGTCACGGTATCGCCACCTCAAACAGGAGTGTGTGAAGAATGGCTGGGAAGTCGAGGCCCTCACAGCAGAGGTGGGAGCTAGAGGAGCCATTTCCAGCAGCCTGGACGGCTTGGCACGGGCATTAGGCTGTTGTAAGGAAAAACAGCGCCAAATAAGAAGGAACTGCAGAAACGCAGCACTAAATTCCAGCTACGTTATCTGGCTGAGGCGACGTGAGAAGGCTTGGCGCGACTGGCCACTGTTTTAAAAGTCCCCGAGAGGCCGTTTGTTGGCACTTGGTTGGCGGACAGCCACCCAGCGAGGATAGTTGGGTACCCTTCAAATCTTGGTTTTAACTCGCCACACCGGCTTCTAAAGGGCCGGGGGTGGGTGTTCGCCAACCAAGTCGAGCTTTCGTTAGTTTTTTTTCGTTTTTCTAGTTTACTTGCTTGTCCTGCGCCGCGCTGGAGCGAGTCTATCAGTAGATGCTTTCGTCGCATAGAGCTACTATTGCACAAAGCCACAACACTGCGCGCTGCCATTCGCTGTATGCTTTCGCTGCACCAAGCTGCTGTTTAGCTGCAAGACGCCACAACACAACTTCACTACAACAGTCTCGTCCACAACTTCACTACAAGAGTCCCGTCCATATTGCACTACGCTGAGCACTGGCCTGCTCCCGCTCTGAAGAGGTTTTTAGCCTTCACCGTTTTTGCTCAACCTCAGGCATTGGCCCACAGTGGCATCCGCTTCCTTTTTTCTTTTTCTTTTCTCCTTTTACTTTCTCCGTCACTGCCTAAAAAACAGTCGAGACGGTTTTTTTACCCACCAGTTTTATTGGTGCGAATTACTTTCCTTCTTCTTCTTCTTCTTCTCGCATGTGCTCTCTGTCTCTGTCTCTGTCTGTCTTTCTGTCTCTCATTCATTCTCTCTCTCTCTCTCTCTCTCTCTCTCTCTCTCTCTCTCTCTCTCTCTCTCTCTCTCTCTTTCTCTCTCTCTTCTCTCTCTCTCTCTCTCTCTCTCTCTCTCTCTCTCTCTCTCTCTCTCTCTCTCTCTCTCTCTCTCTCTCTCTCTCTCTCTCTCTCTCTCTCTCTCTCTCTCTCTCTCTGTCGCTCTAGTTCGCTCTATCGCTCACTCCATCATTCTCGCTCGCTGTCTCGTTTTCGCTCTCGCTCGCTGTCTCGTTTTCGCTCTCGCTCGCTGTCTCGTTTTCGCTCTCGCTCGCTGTCTCGTTTTCGCTCTCGCTCTCTGTCTCGTTTTCGCTCTCGCTTGCTCTCTCGTTTTCGCTCTCGCTTGCTCTCTCGCTTTCTCTCTCGCTCTTGCTCTCTTGCTCTCGCTCGCTCGCTCTCCTTGCCTAATTCACATATCTTCTCTTCCTGTGTGGGCACAGGTGAAGGCTGCCAAGGATGCTGGCGGCTGTCTAGACGGTTACATGGCAACTGCAGTGGATGACGACAGCACTAGCCTTGGTGATCGCCAAGCTGTATATACCTACTTGAAGAAGAGCATCTGTACACCAGAGCTGAGAGAAATGACGTCGCCGCGGATCCATATGCATTCTCATTTCGTCAATACCACCGACACTGATCTCGTGGAATTTGTATTCGAAGCGGCTCGATCAACCATGTTCGAGTGTAGGTGTTGCCAGAGAGGCTCAGGCCTACTTTAATGGTTGGTGTATGCTTGCTGTGCTGTACAACATGCTGGCTGTGCACTTGCTATACGCTTATGCCTTGTGACAGTTCACGGTCATAATGCTGAACTTTAGTCACGCAATGTGGGTCATTACTCATTAGTCACGGTTTTTACATGTATATCAGCGTCAATCGTGTTGATATGGAAACCCCTCGACAGGCCTTCCAGCCTCTGGGGAATCCAAGAAGAGATCAAATACAAAATTACTTGTTGTTGCACTATCTGAATATATAAAATCTATCTATCTATCTATCTATCTACTCAATCACGAGTGGTAGAGCTGGTTCAAACAATAGGAGGACAGAGAAAGTGTTTTTACTCCGAGTTTCACGCACTAAGGGATCATCAGAAAACACTAATGAGAAATCTGGATTAGTATTGGTTTATATACTCACAAAGCAAAGTGTAAATAGCTGCAGCATGGCGCAAATCTAAAAGTTGTGAATGGCGGCAGTGCAAAGCGTGAATGACTGCATCATGAGGCAAATCCAAAAGTAAAAGTGTGAATGACAGCAGTGGTGAAAGGTGACAACCACTGGAGCCGGTTGTCTCTTACTTAATTAGGTGATGGCTGTGGATGGTTTAAAGTTCCGAAGGTAGTACCTATTCTCATGGCGACACTTTGACACAAGCTCACTCCTTTTGTTGAGAGAGAGAGGTGCTTGGGTGCTTGCGCGATTGCCAATTTTACTGCCAGGCACAGGTTGCACCTTTTGCTTTTGTTGCTGTAGCCTAGGCCGCTGCTCTGCGGTGTACCGCCCATTGAATGCTGCATGCCTTCCCTTCATCCTTTTTGGTCCAAACGTACTGCGATAGGCGGGTGTCCTTCTCGTATTGTCTGTGGCGGAATGAGGATTGGTGGTTATAGTAGCGTTGTTTGAATGTTGTTGCTGTTAATCCAGTATACTCCTTCTTCTCCATACCTGCGGTGACTCTTGCCTTATACACGATGCTCTCCCTTAGTGCGTGAAACTCGGAGTAAAAACACTTTCTCTGTCCTCCTATTGTTTGAACCAGCTCTACCACTCGGTATTGAGCACTCTCTTGGACAGCCTGGAACCTCTCTGTTTTACAGGTCGCTCCCCTGTTCCCAGGGTTGAGCACTCTCTCTGGCTGTTCAAACTCGAGGATGGACAACCCAAGACCGCTACATCTGGACTCCTCACTGAAGAACATTCCCATCCCTTCAGAAGACGCCTACACTACAAGGCTGATCGAGAAGGTTGAAAGCGTGTTGAAGCGGATGCGGTGGAAGGCGTTTTTCTACCTGAAAGGACCGACAACCGACGATCCAAAAGAGACCTATGGCCTAAAGTCCCGGAAATGCCCGCCCCAAGTCGATGAACTGAAGGCGTTCGAGGACCATGCGTTACAAATGATTGAGTTTCGTAGAGTCACTGATCCCTTTCAGCAACGACTCCGAAGCGACATCCAGAAAATCAGAGCATCACCGGACATCATCGTGCCAGCTGACAAGACCAGAAACCTCTACGAAGTCAACAAAGAGCAGTACACAAAGCTGCTGAGCAACAACATCACCAAGCATTACAAACCTACACCGGCAGAGACTTACGACCAGATCCACTCGGAAGCTCAGACAATTGCTGCGACGCTGGAGCTGGACGACAGAATGGATGCAATGGCGAAGAAGGACGCATACATCACGCTGAAGGATCATAAAGACAACTTTTCCAGGTCCCTGCATTGCCGGCTCATCAATCCCTCAAAGAGTGAAATCGGCATAGTCTCGAAGTCTATACTGGATACCGCTCTAAAACAGCTCCGTCCCCAGCTGCAGATTAATGCATGGAGGAACACGGCAGCGGTGATAGAGTGGTTCTCAAAAATACCAGAGAAAGAAAACTGCATATTCGTGTGCTTTGACATCGTAGATTTCTACCCATCAATCTCCGAAGACCTCCTCCAGAGATCCGTGGAATTCCCCGCCGCTACACGGACATCTCCCAGGAGGAGTGTGACATAATATTCCACGCCAGGCGATCACTGCTGTTTGGCTTGGAGAGGCACTGGGTGAAGAGACACAACGAGCACTTTGACGTGACAATGGGGTGCTATGATGGGGCTGAGGTGTGTGAGCTTGTTGGAGCCTTCGCTCTCGCCATGATAGCCGACGTGTTCAACGGCAGAGACGTCGGGTTGTATCGCGACGACGGCCTGGCTGTGTTCAGGAATGCATCAGTACATGAAGCTGACCGAATAAGAAAGGAGATGACCAAAATATTCCAGAACCTCAGACTGAAGATAACGATACAGACAAACCTGAAGAGAGTCGACTTTTTGGACGTGACATTGGACCTGACCACCGGAAAGTACTGCCCTTACCGGAAACCGAACGACAAGCCGATGTACATCAACTGCCAGTCAAATCATCCACCTACAATCATCCAGAACCTACCTGCATCGATCAGCAGAAGACTAACAGATATTTCCAATGATGAAGACGTCTTCAGAGATGCGACTCCGATCTACAGTGACGTGCTGAGGAAGAGTGGATACCGGGAGAACGTACAGTATTTTGACGAGCGTAAAACGGACGAGACAAAAAAAAGAAGAAGAAAAGGAATCGCCCCCGGAACATCATTATGGTTCAACCCACCATTTAGCAAGAACGTCGACACCGACGTCGGACATCGCTTCCTCCAGCTAGTGGCCCAACACTTCCCCAAAGGCTCAAGCCTCAACAAAATCTTCAACCGGAACTCTGTAAAGGTTAGCTACAGTTGCATGCAGAATATGGCCACTATCATCAAACAACACAATAACACGATTCTACGACCCAAGAAACAAGCTAACGGAGGTGACAACGACACCAGGACTTGTAACTGTCGGGCGAAAGACTCATGTCCGCTGGACGGAGCGTGTCTGACGGAAAGCATCGTGTATAAGGCAAGAGTCACCGCAGGTATGGAGAAGAAGGAGTATACTGGATTAACAGCAACAACATTCAAACAACGCTACTATAACCACCAATCCTCATTCCGCCACAGACAATACGAGAAGGACACCCGCCTATCGCAGTACGTCTGGACCAAAAAGGATGAAGGGAAGGCATGCAGCATTCAATGGGCGGTACACCGCAGAGCAGCGGCCTAGGCTACAGCAACAAAAGCAAAAGGTGCAACCTGTGCCTGGCAGAAAAATTGGCAATCGCGCAAGCACCCAAGCACCTCTCTCTCTCAACAAAAGGAGTGAGCTTGTGTCAAAGTGTCGCCATGAGAATAGGTACTACCTTCGGAACTTTAAACCATCCACAGCCATCACCTAATTAAGTAAGAGACAACCGGCTCCAGTGGTTGTCACCTTTCACCACTGCTGTCATTCACACTTTTACTTTTGGATTTGCCTCATGATGCAGTCATTCACGCTTTGCACTGCCGCCATTCACAACTTTTAGATTTGCGCCATGCTGCAGCTATTTACACTTTGCTTTGTGAGTATATAAACCAATACTGATCCAGATTTCTCATCACTGTTTTCTGATGATCGCTTACAATTGTAGTGCGTGAAACTCGGAGTAAAAACACTTTCTCTGTCCTCCTATTGTTTGTATCTACTTAATCTGCAGACAGGACTGTTTCGTCCTTTGTGGACTCATCAGCGCAGCACCGAGAAAATGAAGCCAAACCTGATAGCAATGAAAATATATATTTTCCAAAGCCAGATTTAAACCAGGCCCAAACGTACCTTGCCACTGACAAGTCAGTGAGCTCTGCATCTATCTCTATCTCTATCTATTTCTCTCATTTTCTGTCTCTCCATTTCTCTCTTCCTCCCTCTTCCTCTTTCTTCCTTCTTTCTTTTTTCTTCTTTCTTTCTTCTTTCTTTCTTTTTAATTATTTCTTTCTTTCTTCCTTTCTTTCTTCTTTATCTCTCTCTCTCTCTCTCTCTCTCTCTCTTTCTTTCTTTCTTTCTGTCTTTTCTCTCTCTCTCTCTCTCTCTCTCTCTCTCTCTCTCTCTCTCTATCTATCTCTCTCTCTCTCTTTCTTTTCTCTCTCTCTCCCTCTCCCTTTCCCACTCCCTCTCCCTCTCCCTCTCCCTCCCTGCCTCTCCCTCTCTCTCTCTCTCTCTCTTCTCTCTCTCTCTCTCTCGCTCTCGCTCTCGCTCTCTCTCTCTCCCCTCTCTTTTTCTCTCTCTCTCTCTCTCTCTCTCTCTCTCTCTCTCTCTCTCTCTCTCTCTCCTGCACACACGCAATGCCTCAATTCTGGTGACTGTTAACTTATTAGGCATTACATATAGATTGGCATGGATAAATGACTGCTCGGTGCTGGTGCTATTGCGAAGCTCAAACTCAAGGGCACATGCAAATAGCTGTTGTTTCAATATAATTATTAGAATAACAGTTAGAGTTACTAGTACTCTGGCATACTAGCATACATCAAGGTTACTGGTGTTCACAAACGGCGAAAAGTAGTACGGGTGACTGCGCCTGATTCGCTAAGCAGTGGGCCATGAAGTGAAACCGACTACCGGTATAATACTTTGAACTGTATTCTCTATCTTTATTGGTTTGGTCCGGCTAGATTGGGTTGAAACAAAGATAAACAGGGATGAGCTACTTGATATCATTCTGGGAAATGGGTGGCAATGCTAATTGTTCAGCTTGTGTAGACTGATATCCTATAATTGCTGTGATGAAACCGGAGAGGGATTGTCAATCATCGTATCATGACCAACTCGGCTGCCATTGTGCACTGAGTGCTTTGTCGCTGTGTGGCAGATCAGGTCACCGGTGGCTGTTGGGCATCAGGACAGTTTGCATATGTAGCATATGCTGCTCCATGGACGGAGGAGGCGTGAGTGTCTGTATGCTGCAAACAGGTACTACTAGTAGTAGTACACTGACATTGGTGTGTGTGTGCAAGCGAGAAGAGGAAAGGGTGACCAGCACCATTCCGCCAATGATAATAATTCTACGCTGCTCTCCTCACGGAAACATCATAAGCACCGTTCCAAGGATCAGTGGTAGTATTCCCACAATAGCAGCTGCACTGCCTCTGCTGTTCGGTGCTGCAGCAGCCGAGACGTCGGAAGTCGGCTCGGACAGAAGGGGCACGTCTCTGTAGGTGCGTAGCCGTGATCTCATCCACTGTCTGGGTGCATAGTATCTATTGACACCTTGCCCTAGACGTGTCAGGGTGGGATAGTACCAGGGTTTTCGAGCTGCTGGTGCCCGTCTAGGTGGCGTGAAGATATTCATTGGAGGAGGCTCCGTTGCTGCATCTGGCGACGGCGGGAATGCGGTCAGTCCCATCGGGTTTGCCGGATTGTGATACTGTTGCAGCCTACCTGGTCGTGCGGGTATGTGCGGCTGCTTGAGTAGACCATATTGGCGTGGCGGTGCGAAGACATGCCGACGAGGATTGTCAATGTACGTGGGAGGTGGGTCCCTGCTGCGATAGTTGTTTGGTCGCCTGAGCAGGCCTGACGGTATACCGACATGATGTCCGTTTTGATGGTTTGGCGCTGCCGCGCCTGGTGAGCTTGTAGTGACCTGGACACCCATGAAGGTAGTCTCGCGACGCGTGTTGATATTGTGCGTGAGCAGGTCGATGTGGTACTCGGTGCCTGGCTGCAGGTTCTTGATGACCAGGGTGTTGTGTGCCGACGGTCCCGACTTGACGCAGCGCAGGTGAGTGGCCGTGTCTCGTTCCATCCATTGCGCGAACGAGCTACTGTGCACGTCGTCGGCGAAGTGATCCTGGGCACGGTGATAGATGAAACAGTAGGACACGTCTTTAGCTTCGATGTCCGCTTCCCATGCCATTGTCAGCTCCGTGTTGTTGATCTTGGTCACTTTGATCTGCGGGTCGTTGCCGTGGATACGAGGGTAGGGACTGTACTCAGGGTCCAGAGTGGTAAACACCACGATTTCGGCCATGCCACCGCCACGATTCATCGTGGTCAGATTGTACACTCCACCGGCCACGTCCTCTTTGAAGTATGTCAGCGAGCCAGGACCCAGACTGACCGCCAGCCCGGCGTCCAGATTCGGAATATCTAAACCGGAGCTTGCGCGCAGTGCGCCGGCAATGCAGCAGCGTTTCTTGCGACCCTTTGGGGCCATCTCAGCGGGCATGGCCTGCACGGGTTGCTCGCCGGCCTTCAGTGCTATTTTCTGTCGAATCTGAGAGTTGAAATAGGGATGTACCATCAGCGCCTTATCGATGTACGTTATATTCCACGTGGTAAACCCACGTCTAGGATGCACGGTTATCGCCATGTTGCCATCTAGCTGCACTGTCAGGGAGAAGTTTTGACCAAGTCCGGGATAGAGGGCTGTAGCCATGAGCTGTTCCGTCGGAAGACTAGGCAGGAAATTCGGCTGGTTGGGCGCTCGAACTGGCTTGATATGGATCTTGTTCCGGTTTCGGAGCAAGGCTGGCTTGTCTAGCTCTGGAATGGGATTCGCTGAACCTGCACTCGCTGTCGCCGCGGTACCTCCTTCTACTCCTTGGCCACCGCCGCTGACACGATTCTTGGGAGAGCCTGGCGGTGGATGATTGAATGCACCATGCTTGTTCCCTGACGTTAGCCTGCTGCTGCCAGCCACACCACCGTATTGTGTGTGACTTTGCCTGTAGCCACGGCTGAACGGAAGGCCTTGGGACACAGCTCGCAGTGGATACGAACACAGGATCAGAGCGAAGATTGCAAGCAACCAACAGCACGGCACCTGTGTTCTCTGGTCACTTTGAAGTCTCGTCTGCCGTCGCGTGGCGGCCATTGTGCCCCACCTTCTTCCCTCCACGGGGCCAGCAGTGCTTGGAAAGTGGTCTTCCACGACTTCGCCTTCCTGAGTGTGATGGTGATGATGAAGCCTTGTCACACGGAACATCAGACTAATAGTGACTGTGAAAGCTGTGCGTCGACTCTCGCTTATATGTCTAGCTTTCTTCTGGAGGTGTCGGGCGTGCGTGCGGGGGGAGGGAGGTGAGGATATTTCTTATATTAAAGAGAATTGCAGACAAGTGGCTGCGTGTGCCCCGTTGATCTGATTGATGCCTAACCGAATCACTGCAGACCTACTGCTGTGTTCTAACAAGACAACTGTCGTCCACTGATGATTGTAGCAAATCTGATGCTCAATTCCTACAACCCGGTGTACGACGCTTGCACCTTCCAGCTCTTACTTTTATTACTGCTGAATGGTGTGCTTGGCTTCGGGCAGTGCTTGCATACATGTACTCGTCGAGGAGTACATACGGGAGTTGAATAGTGCTCGGTGGTGGTGTGTGGCCACTCTAGTGCTGCACGACGTGAATTCCACACCACTCAGGACTACCGACGCCCCTACCTTGGCGACCGATGAAGAGCGGTTGCCCTCGCACCGTCAGAGTGGGCAGCTGTATCTGATAAGATGAACGCCGTTGGTGGAGGCCTTGGCTCGAGCAGTACTTTGGCAGTAGCGGTCAATGAGTCGTCCTCTTGCCACAGCTAGGGTTCTGCCAGTGCTGCAAAGTCGTAGACTAGAGCGATATTCACGATCGCGTACTTGGCACTACTAACAGAGTTGATGATGTCAGCGTGGCAGCCTTTATTGTAATCAACCAATAAATACTGGAACTGCGTTTGTCTGCTAACAAACTTCGAAAGTCCAGTATGACAGATTGGATTAGACTACCTGGCTGTATCATACACGCGGAAGAAATTGTCAGGCGAGCCGATCACAGAATTATTAATGACTCTCTCCTCGTGTTTTCCGTGCGGGGAACACGCCGAACGTCTCTGAGAAATGCACCGAGATCAGGTTACTGGTTAGGCACGCCACGTTGATGACTGCGTCGTCTTGTCAAGCAATTCCAACCTGGCATGCGCTGCAGCGCTGCCCTGGCATATAAGGCGCGGGGAATTTTAAGTAGGTGTGCCGCCCAAACGGTCCTGTCTTCACCCGTGATGATGCTAATGCAATACCGCTATGCAGAAGGGAATAAACGCTGCAATTGACTTGGAATACAATAGTGCAGCGGAAGTGGTTGTCCTCAGCGCACTGGAAACCGGATGTGGCTCGAATCGTCCCCGTGAGGCGAGCAGACCTGACTAGCGAAAACGAGCCCATTTGAACCTCATCTCGGTCGCTGCTCTCCAAGCTATGACATTCGCGATGCCAGGAAGACGACGAAACGTCAGCTCCTCAGCTCTCGCAGGAATCCGTCTGTCCCAAACTGGGCCAAAGGAACGACGTTACAAGTGGCCTGTTGTTATCTCACCTGTGTATAAGCTAGCGGCAGTAGCGCTACAAACGATGATGGAAACCGCATGCAATGTGATATGCCTGCACCATCGATCTATTAGTTGAAATATGTTAGACTTAGAGCGATATTACTCGTAGGAGGTGCCCAAGTCAGATTGATCTGATACTATAATAGTGATAGGCCTGTGCTAGACTGAGTGCTCATCCTTCTCTCAGCCGTGTGTGTGCGTGTGCGCTCCATCAGCTGTGTGTGTGTGTGTGTGTGTGTGTGTGTGTGTGTGTGTGTGTGTGTGTGTGTGTGTGTGTGTGTGTGTGTGTGTGTGTGTGTGTGTGTGTGTGTGTGTGTGTGTGTGGTGTGTGTGTGGTGTGTGTGTGTGTGTGTGTGTGTGTGAGCAAAATCATGTTGCTATGTACATTATAGCTAGTCGCTATCATCGCTTCCGCGATGGGCATGTCTGAGTATGAGTGCGTGTATGTGTGCTACATAAGCCAAGTCAGTGCTCCCGCTATCCCTGCTGCTACTCATCACGATCATCCCTAGCCCTAGTACGTAGTAGTACTAGTAGTAGTACAGTCCATCTCTCCCGTGATCCATCAGTCACACTTGTAAGTGGCGTCGACTGGCGGTGCATTGACCGTATGCGAGGCGCTCGTCTGCTGCACTGGTGCTACATCTCACCGGTTGTAGCTCTCACCGAGACCGGCGACAACAAGCATGGCAGCTAGAACTTAGAAGCCTGCATACTTTCAGTTTTGCCACCGAGCCACCGCATAGACCCTACGCGTATGCTGCAAGACCACGGACGTGATGATACTACCAGTTACACTGAAAAAGCTAGTTGGCATGCAGGGATGGGAGAAGAGAGACGGTGAAGAAGAAGAGAGGTGCAAGGAAGTAACTACTCGCGTGTAGTGTGCTGGTATCGAGTGGCATTAGCACGCCTCATTGCCATTACATAGCTCGCGAGCAATGCAGCACTACTGTGCACTAATCGGAGCTATGCAATGTGATGCAGCTTCTAGTAGTAGTACCTACTGATGATCACTGCATGACATTGCATAATACACCCCGCTATGTACATGTACAGACTGTCAGAGAGGTGTAGCTGCTCAGAAGCTGCAGATCATTGAGGTCATCCTAGAACTTGGAGCCTCATCGGGCAGGCGCAAGGTTTTCGTGTGCGCTGCCTATTGGCCATGTCGATCAGCCAGAGAGACTTACTATACCCGAAGTTGCTAGTACTCGTCCTTGTAGATGGTTAGGGAGGGGGCGGGGGAGTATCTCAGCCAGTTTCGGATACAGACAGTGGGCTGAAGCCAGCACTAAGGATACCCCATGCACACCAAACACCACACTTTACACAGAGTAGATGTCCTGCCGGCCATACCGGTCCAGCCATTCTTGCCACTGATGCATTTCAAAATGGCTGCGATCGACGCCCAGTTCATCGTCCGAAACATAACTACATGTATGCTTAGATTTTTTCCTTTTTTCCCCTGGGTTGTGTGGAATTGCAATAGGCACATTCCTTTCTGCACACTCAAACTGCTCAGGGAAACCCCGGCGTACGTGTACATAATATTGGGCTTCTTCTGCTCAAGAGACACCACCGAGACGCTTACATGTAGGGCCGTACACCAATCGGATGGCCTGACTGTGGAATGCGACGTCCAGTAAGGCAGTGGAGTACCCCACAGCGGCCATAACTGTATGTATGCAACGCTGTGCACTTCAGAACCATGGCCTATCGACATCGGCTGCAGGCCGGCCCGGGAGGACAAAAAGAAGACCAATACCAAGAGAACACAACTCCCAATGCAACGTTTTGGTCGTGATATGTACATGTACTGGCAGTTCCTGCTGATACTAGCTCAGTGTCGTCACGATTGCATTAGCCCTGATTGTTGGAAGTTAAAATAGATCATCGATCAGGAAGGAATCGCCCAGATAGCCTCATCGGCACTCAGAGATGGCATGTGTTTCTAGTGACTTTCTACGCAGGTCGAGGATAAGACAGGCATGAGGCTGCCCACTTCTACAGCAATTAGTGTTTGGAAATCAGATCTTCTTATCTCGTAGTGCGACTATCGCATACTAGCCTATCGCATTCTCACCTCATCGCCTTTTACTTTCCTCAGACCCAGGCTCTCTTCCCCCGAGCTCCTTCAATCCTATTAATTTTTCTCTTCTTTCACCCTCCCCCTTCTCCTTCTAATTTCTCTCTCTCTCTCTCTCTCTCTCTCTCTCTCTCTCTCTCTCTCTCTCTCTCTCTCTCTCTCTCTCTCTCTCTCACCTACATTTCTCTCTCTCTCTCTCTCTCTCTCTCTCTCTCTCTCTCTCTCTCTCTCTCACACCTACATTTCTCTCTTTCTATATTCCTATAATTATGTAAGTGACGCCCTTTCCCCATAGGTTTTTCCCGCCCCTCCCTCCTTCTACTCTGATCCTTCCCACCTTTATTTCTTGCCTCTTTCTCTCCCTTTCCCTCTATCTATGTTGCTCACTCGCACACTCGCGTACACTAAAATGCAATCTGCCACATGTACACATGCACAACGTGCACGCACGCAGAGCACGAGCAGTATGTGTGTACGTGTGTGCTTCGTTTTGCGCGCGTGTGTGTCTGCGTGCGTGTGTACTGGTACATGCATGCAGGTACGTGCACTTGGCTTTGCAATGTGAGGTCGAATGGTTACCAGTCCGATCTTGAGATGGCGTAAAGTTCTAACTAGGCGAATAGCACGCAAGTCACCTACTAGTAGTAGAGTCGAACCTACTTGTTCCACGTCCTTCTCAATAAATGCGAATGCTCATAGCATCGTGTACTGCCAATGTTCTATCACGCCCTTGTCAAAGCAGGTGAGGAGGTGGCTTATCCATTGCGATACCTACATGTATGCTGTGTACATCCATTGTCATTTAGCAAGTAACAATTACATGGCAATGTTCGATATCAGTTCTATCCTATTGTAAAACTCCACGAACATCGTAGTGCACGATGTTTATAATGGTTGTACATGTGTGAATCAAGCATGGTGGTGGCCTAGCACAAGTGTAACTTTCAATTCAAGCTGGTTGTGTCACTCGGCACAATTGTATAAGTTAGGCGGTAGTAACGCGGACGCCTGAACTAACTTACTTTACTTTACATGGATGTCATCAAGATTAAGTTGTTACATCAAACATGTAGATCTACGGTATAAACTACTTGCGAGCATGTTTGCTTTTGATGTTACCCATAGGGCCATACAGTAGTGTGGCATACATGTACAAACTACAGTACATCATGTGCATACTGTACTGTAGTCTGTACTGTGTGGAACAGATGTACAATTAACAGTCATGTACATCTAGGTGTCACTACAAAGAGTACAAGTAGTATTGTGTGTTGTTATAGTGACGCAAAAGAACTACAGTCACTTACTAGTAGTAGTAGTGGTACCACTGGCACTGCTCATTCTCGTGTCCAAGCCAAGGGCCCTGAATATGAAACAGTTGTTCGTATTACAATGCATGTACATGTACTTCGAAGTACAAGACACAGTATTGTCGCACAGCGTTCATTCGTTTGTTCTGTGTATGCTGCCTTGCTGGTGACTATGATAACGTCTTTCCAGTTATCTTTGCACGCGCGCCGATCACAAGAAAGTGGAAGATGCTGCACAGTAGCCTATACTAGTATAGTGCAGTCATGTACATGTACTAGTACATTGGAGGCATAGTCTTACTGTGTACTAGTAGTACATTGTATATTGCATGTATGTCCCGGTCTTCACTAAGAGAAACAATTATACTATAGCGGATCAAGATGACACCCCGTCGTGAAGGTGCGACTCTGTGGCTACTATTGCTACCTTTGGCTTTGGCTGGGAGCCACAGCGTGCTAGTAGAGAACGCCACTCATGACCATGTCGCACATGTATGGACTGGGAGTAGATCTACCATGCATGGTTTCCGACGGTAACGTCGGCAAGCGAGCCTCCGCCTCTGCCAAAGCAGCGTGGGCTCCGCAGGAGGGTGCAACTTTCAAACCAAAATCTATACGCCTACAACCGCGAATGCACACGATTTCAGAAGGCTGAAGGAAATCCTGCATCTAACAAAGGCCAGAACATGTGAGTAATAGTGCTCACCCCTCTTCTCAGCCAACAGACCAGTAGTACCATGCAGTACCATGCAGTACCATGAGTAGATCTACTAAGTACCAGGCGAAGGAAGGACACTTTCCTTGCTTGGTGCATGTAGCACAATGCCATGTAGCCTTTAATAGTAAAGTCCTCTTTCTCAATCGAGAGCCTCTTTTTACGGGCAAAATGAACACAATGATTATTAAAGCCCTCATATACATAACCTTCCTTGCTTCGTGGTTTCAATCAACTGGCTTGGTAGTGGTGGTGAATAGACCCGTTCTCCAGTAAGGCCAGTACAGTACATGGTACAGCCTAAACTAAAGCTAGTACAGTGTAGTAGTAAATGACAGAATGGTTTGATAGTGGTAGTCAGTACAGTCATCATGCCGCAGTGACGTCATGCTTGCTAACAAGCTAACAAAATTAATATTCACTAGTATTGGGTCTGGGCTATGGTCCAGGCTATGGATCGATGGTCAAGATCCACAGACCAGTCAGAATCCAGTTGCTGTGTACTGAGGCAACAGGCAGACGGGGCGGACTGTATATCGGACACTGGAGCAGTATCACTGTGCGATACGATCCCCTACAATTATGTACTTGTAGCTGAGTGCAAGTAACTCAGCTCTCTAGTATTATCATTCTATGTACGAGTCAGGTACAATGTACGTGTTGCTGTTACTGTACACGAGCTTGATCGGAATGTACTAACTTACTTTTGCATTTTGTGTTGCCGATTATGATTGGAAGACTCTGCCGTCTACCCAAGAGTACATAACCTGGTTATGTACTCTTGCAGTCTTGCCTTGGTCTACCTTATCAGATCTGCAGAAGCATGATGATTGAACGATAGGTGAGTCCCGTGACTGGTTTTCGCCAGTCGACACCATTACCAGCAGCCAAATGATGACCCCATAACGACGTTACAGTTTAGGACAGGAGCATCACGAAGACGGTGACAGGACTAATAGACTCCACTGCCGGCACTGGCACTGTGCCGAGTATGACTCTGATGGTTCAAGCTCAATAATTGATTATTGGTGGCCGCAAGATCAAGATGACCGCCAAACTACCTTGCATTGGAAGTGGCCATCGGTTCTCCTGGGAGTACTGCCAGAGTGTTATTTGGGTGATGTCGTTTTCCAAGCCATCGCCTATCACCCCAGGACATGAAGTGTTAACACTGAAGCACGTGTTAGGGCTTTTCGTCGGTTCTGTCCACCTTACAGAATCGGCACGGTACGGAGACTGAAGAGTGGCACCCTTTTCTTGATGCTTCTCATATACATGTCCACCCTCCGCGATTTGTTGGCATTCTTACTTGCTAGCCTGGTTGACTTTATCATTTCTGACTGATTTGAATCATAATGTGTTCCTTTAATTCAACTTCCTTATTGGTCATACGCCACCGTGGAAATACAGAGTGTTAAAACTACCTAACAAAGTCGAAACAGCTAGCTGGCTTGGCTTATGGTTGCGTCCTGCGCGAAGGAATGTGGTTATCTGATTACAAGTTTGTTTTACACATGTACGGGGGCTGGATGTACAGAACAATATGCGTTGGAGTTGGCGTCCATCACCAAGAGTAGATACCGGTAGGCTTGCAGCATGTTTACTCTTATACTAAGTTATAGGGCAATGGCTAACTGCGTGCTCACTGGGCTAATAATAATAACAACACCACGTGACCTACTAGCAAGATGTAAGCCCAAGTCAAGAGATTGTTTACTCTTTTTTTTTAAGCCTTAGTCTTGCTACTGTAGTGTGTGCTTTGTGCATGTACATGTATGCAGTGACCATGGCGACAGCCGGTGCTAGCGATACCACTACACAGTCAGACTGGTAAGTGTAACTAACTATTAAGTATTAACGTTTGTTACTTCCTACAAAACACCTCAAAGTGATCATGGCTGTATAATATTCCTTCAATGCGTCATTCTTGATATGACGGAGTCTCCTCCACCGCCGCAGGCTAGCAAGTACATGTACATGACGCTGGGCACAAGTTACGCGTTTACAGGTATAATAATAATAATAATAATAATAATAATAATTTTAGAATTGCGATCAACAGAACGAGCTGAACCGACATTTTCACAAAGGCTTTTATTGTATTCAAAAAACGAGTGTATACGAAGGCAGTGAAGAACATGGAAGAAAGAAAAAATGTGATGTGGAAGAAATGATGAACAAAAATTGTACTTCGAACTAGTTTTCGCACAACACTCCTCAGGAAGCTACGTTGTACTAATGAAAAACAATCCAGAAAGATACTAATAAAGAGAAATGGAGTGAGAAGAAACAACACCTATGAAAATGATAATCCTAGCACTAAGGTAATAACAGGAAAAACTGCGAAAGCACTTAACGAACTTGTAAGGACTACTAGTATACTGTGACACAAGATATGACACCATGGCCAACCAGAGCCAAACCGACAGAACAAGTTGCTACTAAAACAATTTCAAACGAATAATGCTGTCCTTCTGGACACACAGATTAGGCTTATGAATACGTTGACAAACGGCTTCTAACACACTCAACTGCAACTTATAACCATGACGAGTACCTTAGTGCTAGGATTATCATTTTCATAGGTGTTGTTTCTTCTCACTCCATTTCTCTTTATTAGTATCTTTCTGGATTGTTTTTCATTAGTACAACGTAGCTTCCTGAGGAGTGTTGTGCGAAAACTAGTTCGAAGTACAATTTTTGTTCATCATTTCTTCCACATCACATTTTTTCTTTCTTCCATGTTCTTCACTGCCTTCGTATACACTCGTTTTTTGAATACAATAAAAGCCTTTGTGAAAATGTCGGTTCAGCTCGTTCTGTTGATCGCAATTCTAAAACTATTGTCGCCTCGACGCCTATTTAAATAATAATAATAATAATAATAATAATAATAATAAGTTACATTGGTTTGCGAATGCCCATGGTTATGGTTGCTGCTATTAGTTGAAGCACCTATTTGCAGAAAATAATAATATTATGATCGTAATATTAATCACTTGCCAATAACAAAGACAACAATAATACCATCAGCCCCCATTCACCGGTTTTGACGGTGCTTCACTGATGTTCAATGAGAAGAATTATATTGCTGCCTTCAGTGCTATTGTGTCGCTGAAGGGCTCGATTTCAGATTTGATGACGGTTACTTTTCAACGGATTTTGTTTTCTGATTTAGCTCTCTTGCTATTACTGTACCTGCTTGTGTTAAGTCTCATTCTCGCAGATTAGTTGTATAATAGATTGTACATGCATCATTGTAGATTTGCTGTTCACAGTATTTCTCTCTTTTTTCTTTCTTTTTTCTCAGTCTTCCTTATTACATTTTCTTCACATACAACAGCAGTACTCCCCATGGTCTTAAATGACCCGGGATGCTGCATAATACAAACACAAAACCAATAAAGCCACCCCCATAATAATAATAATAATAATAATAATAATAATAATAATAATAATAATAATAATAATAATGTAATCAACGCAATAAATAGAGTAAGCTGCGCACTCAGTACAAACACCATAAGCAAAACTTGTTTTCATGTATAATAAAGCTTATTTATTATACATGAAAACAAGTTTTGCTTATGGTGTTTGTACTGAGTGCGCAGCTTACTCTATTTATTGCGTTGATTACATTTTTATCTCCACGGAAGCTTTTTAATAATAATAATAATAATAATATGAAACTCGGATGTTGAGCCATAAATAAATGTAGAAGAGAAAAGGACATATGGATACGAGTTAAGAGTAACTCTCCATCTTTCTGACTGTATAAAGTATCATGTTACAGTGATGGAGAGTTACTCTTAACTCGTATCCATATGTCCTTTTCTCTTCTACAATAATAATAATAATAATAATAATAATAATACGAAGTAGTGGTTGCGAATGACCGAGGGTCCTCAACGTCTGGTCTCACCGTCCAGGAGCGACACTGACTCACGCTGCTATCTGGTGTTCACGAGGTGTTTATCGCGCTGGAAGCGGAGCGTCTCTGTAAGTTTGTATCCCTGGTGATGTTTGTACCTGAAGAGCACTATATAAGTGGTGCTCTTCAGGCACAATCTTCCTCAGCCTACTCAAGCTCAACTGATGAGGGGTGAATTCCCCGAAACACTGTGTATTGAGCAGGGAGTGGTGCTTTCTTGCAGGTTTGCCGAGTCGAAGGTTCGATGGACTTCTCGTGTGCTCTGGATGGCAGTCGTGAGTCAGTCAAGTGTCAAGTAAAGTCGGCGGAATAGCGCGAGCTCCGGTGTGGGGAGCAAACCCTTTCTTACAAATAATAATAATAATAATAATGCCTGTGTGGATTCACAGGAAGTGTGAGTTACGAAGTCTGAAGAAAATGTTGAATGGCCTCTGCTGGGATGACGACTACACCATAGCTCAGTGGTTAGAGCATCGCTGGCTACAAGCGAGGGTCCCTGGTTCGAGTCCTGGTGGTGACAGTCAATTTTTTCTTCAGACTTTTCCCGTTTGTCTCTTTCCCTCAAACCAGTCAATAATAATAATAATAATAATAATAATAATAATAATAATTTACATATTTTAAACGGAGATACTCTAGGAATCAGGTTGAAATCCTGAATGATGCTCTGCGCAAACGCTACGTGGCTAAAAACATTTCACATAATATTATCTTCTTGAAACGCTGTAAGGAAAATGGAGTGTGCCCTACTTCCATCCAGAAGCGGGTGCATAAAGCCCGTGCATATCACTCATTAGCAATAGAACGAGTATTCCTCAAAGGTTATTCTTCAGTCACGGCTTTCCACTGATGATTGTGACAAGAAAATCGATTTTGGTAAACCTTCATGACTTTGTTGTAGTGTGGCGATGACAGCAGAATTTGTTCTCTTTATAGCTATTATAAAATTGTTGTCTCCGCGTCGATTATTTACATATTTTAAACGGAGATACTCTAGGAATCAGGTTGAAATCCTGAATGATGCTCTGCGCAAACGCTACGTGGCTAAAAACATTTCACATAATATTATCTTCTTGAAACGCTGTAAGGAAAATGGAGTGTGCCCTACTTCCATCCAGAAGCGGGTGCATAAAGCCCGTGCATATCACTCATTAGCAATAGAACGAGTATTCCTCAAAGGTTATTCTTCAGTCACGGCTTTCCACTGATGATTGTGACAAGAAAATCGATTTTGGTAAACCTTCATGACTTTGTTGTAGTGTGGCGATGACAGCAGAATTTGTTCTCTTTATAGCTATTATAAAATTGTTGTCTCCGCGTCGATTATTTACATATTTTAAACGGAGATACTCTAGGAATCAGGTTGAAATCCTGAATGATGCTCTGCGCAAACGCTACGTGGCTAAAAACATTTCACATAATATTATCTTCTTGAAACGCTGTAAGGAAAATGGAGTGTGCCCTACTTCCATCCAGAAGCGGGTGCATAAAGCCCGTGCATATCACTCATTAGCAATAGAACGAGTATTCCTCAAAGGTTATTCTTCAGTCACGGCTTTCCACTGATGATTGTGACAAGAAAATCGATTTTGGTAAACCTTCATGACTTTGTTGTAGTGTGGCGATGACAGCAGAATTTGTTCTCTTTATAGCTATTATAAAATTGTTGTCTCCGCGTCGATTATTTACATATTTTAAACGGAGATACTCTAGGAATCAGGTTGAAATCCTGAATGATGCTCTGCGCAAACGCTACGTGGCTAAAAACATTTCACATAATATTATCTTCTTGAAACGCTGTAAGGAAAATGGAGTGTGCCCTACTTCCATCCAGAAGCGGGTGCATAAAGCCCGTGCATATCACTCATTAGCAATAGAACGAGTATTCCTCAAAGGTTATTCTTCAGTCACGGCTTTCCACTGATGATTGTGACAAGAAAATCGATTTTGGTAAACCTTCATGACTTTGTTGTAGTGTGGCGATGACAGCAGAATTTGTTCTCTTTATAGCTATTATAAAATTGTTGTCTCCGCGTCGATTATTTACATATTTTAAACGGAGATACTCTAGGAATCAGGTTGAAATCCTGAATGATGCTCTGCGCAAACGCTACGTGGCTAAAAACATTTCACATAATATTATCTTCTTGAAACGCTGTAAGGAAAATGGAGTGTGCCCTACTTCCATCCAGAAGCGGGTGCATAAAGCCCGTGCATATCACTCATTAGCAATAGAACGAGTATTCCTCAAAGGTTATTCTTCAGTCACGGCTTTCCACTGATGATTGTGACAAGAAAATCGATTTTGGTAAACCTTCATGACTTTGTTGTAGTGTGGCGATGACAGCAGAATTTGTTCTCTTTATAGCTATTATAAAATTGTTGTCTCCGCGTCGATTATTTACATATTTTAAACGGAGATACTCTAGGAATCAGGTTGAAATCCTGAATGATGCTCTGCGCAAACGCTACGTGGCTAAAAACATTTCACATAATATTATCTTCTTGAAACGCTGTAAGGAAAATGGAGTGTGCCCTACTTCCATCCAGAAGCGGGTGCATAAAGCCCGTGCATATCACTCATTAGCAATAGAACGAGTATTCCTCAAAGGTTATTCTTCAGTCACGGCTTTCCACTGATGATTGTGACAAGAAAATCGATTTTGGTAAACCTTCATGACTTTGTTGTAGTGTGGCGATGACAGCAGAATTTGTTCTCTTTATAGCTATTATAAAATTGTTGTCTCCGCGTCGATTATTTACATATTTTAAACGGAGATACTCTAGGAATCAGGTTGAAATCCTGAATGATGCTCTGCGCAAACGCTACGTGGCTAAAAACATTTCACATAATATTATCTTCTTGAAACGCTGTAAGGAAAATGGAGTGTGCCCTACTTCCATCCAGAAGCGGGTGCATAAAGCCCGTGCATATCACTCATTAGCAATAGAACGAGTATTCCTCAAAGGTTATTCTTCAGTCACGGCTTTCCACTGATGATTGTGACAAGAAAATCGATTTTGGTAAACCTTCATGACTTTGTTGTAGTGTGGCGATGACAGCAGAATTTGTTCTCTTTATAGCTATTATAAAATTGTTGTCTCCGCGTCGATTATTTACATATTTTAAACGGAGATACTCTAGGAATCAGGTTGAAATCCTGAATGATGCTCTGCGCAAACGCTACGTGGCTAAAAACATTTCACATAATATTATCTTCTTGAAACGCTGTAAGGAAAATGGAGTGTGCCCTACTTCCATCCAGAAGCGGGTGCATAAAGCCCGTGCATATCACTCATTAGCAATAGAACGAGTATTCCTCAAAGGTTATTCTTCAGTCACGGCTTTCCACTGATGATTGTGACAAGAAAATCGATTTTGGTAAACCTTCATGACTTTGTTGTAGTGTGGCGATGACAGCAGAATTTGTTCTCTTTATAGCTATTATAAAATTGTTGTCTCCGCGTCGATTATTTACATATTTTAAACGGAGATACTCTAGGAATCAGGTTGAAATCCTGAATGATGCTCTGCGCAAACGCTACGTGGCTAAAAACATTTCACATAATATTATCTTCTTGAAACGCTGTAAGGAAAATGGAGTGTGCCCTACTTCCATCCAGAAGCGGGTGCATAAAGCCCGTGCATATCACTCATTAGCAATAGAACGAGTATTCCTCAAAGGTTATTCTTCAGTCACGGCTTTCCACTGATGATTGTGACAAGAAAATCGATTTTGGTAAACCTTCATGACTTTGTTGTAGTGTGGCGATGACAGCAGAATTTGTTCTCTTTATAGCTATTATAAAATTGTTGTCTCCGCGTCGATTATTTACATATTTTAAACGGAGATACTCTAGGAATCAGGTTGAAATCCTGAATGATGCTCTGCGCAAACGCTACGTGGCTAAAAACATTTCACATAATATTATCTTCTTGAAACGCTGTAAGGAAAATGGAGTGTGCCCTACTTCCATCCAGAAGCGGGTGCATAAAGCCCGTGCATATCACTCATTAGCAATAGAACGAGTATTCCTCAAAGGTTATTCTTCAGTCACGGCTTTCCACTGATGATTGTGACAAGAAAATCGATTTTGGTAAACCTTCATGACTTTGTTGTAGTGTGGCGATGACAGCAGAATTTGTTCTCTTTATAGCTATTATAAAATTGTTGTCTCCGCGTCGATTATTTACATATTTTAAACGGAGATACTCTAGGAATCAGGTTGAAATCCTGAATGATGCTCTGCGCAAACGCTACGTGGCTAAAAACATTTCACATAATATTATCTTCTTGAAACGCTGTAAGGAAAATGGAGTGTGCCCTACTTCCATCCAGAAGCGGGTGCATAAAGCCCGTGCATATCACTCATTAGCAATAGAACGAGTATTCCTCAAAGGTTATTCTTCAGTCACGGCTTTCCACTGATGATTGTGACAAGAAAATCGATTTTGGTAAACCTTCATGACTTTGTTGTAGTGTGGCGATGACAGCAGAATTTGTTCTCTTTATAGCTATTATAAAATTGTTGTCTCCGCGTCGATTATTTACATATTTTAAACGGAGATACTCTAGGAATCAGGTTGAAATCCTGAATGATGCTCTGCGCAAACGCTACGTGGCTAAAAACATTTCACATAATATTATCTTCTTGAAACGCTGTAAGGAAAATGGAGTGTGCCCTACTTCCATCCAGAAGCGGGTGCATAAAGCCCGTGCATATCACTCATTAGCAATAGAACGAGTATTCCTCAAAGGTTATTCTTCAGTCACGGCTTTCCACTGATGATTGTGACAAGAAAATCGATTTTGGTAAACCTTCATGACTTTGTTGTAGTGTGGCGATGACAGCAGAATTTGTTCTCTTTATAGCTATTATAAAATAATAATAATAATAATAATAATAATAATAATAGTAATAATAATAATAATAATAATAATAATAATAATAATAATAATAATAATAATAATAATAATAATAATAATAATAATAATAATAATAATAATAATAATAATAATAATAATAATAATAATAATAATAATAATAATTTGAAACTCGGATGTTGAGCCATAAATAAATGTGGAAGAGAAAAGGACATATGGATACGAGTTAAGAGTAACTCTCCATCACTGTAACATGATACTATATACAGTCAGAAAGTGCAATAACTAGGCACAAAACTGACAGAGTACTGAAACATTCGACGTCCTGACACCTAGCTTCAACACATCTCCGTAGCGCTAACCGACAGCCTTCCAACTTGGAAGGTTCAAGGTTATGGAAAAGACCAAAGAGGGGAAGGCAAGCGCAACGAAAACGAGCAAAAGCTACAGTCCCAACGGAACAAAGAATGTCGATTGTTACTGGACGATGACGAGACCAGTACGATATTTGACAAAGCGGTCTAACTATCCATATGTCCTTTTCTCTTCCACATTTATTTATGGCTCAACATCCGAGTTTCAAATTGCACACCTGATGAGCCGTCACGATCCATACGGCGAAACGTACGTCGTGTGAAACAACTTGTTTTGTAGTCAACTAGTCCATCACAATGTCATGCATGAGGAGTACTGTAGGAGTTTGGCTTTCGGCTTGTACAATTCGTTTTCGCAAAGCTTCCCTTTCTTTACTTATCTTTGATATTTATGACCCACCCAAGTTGGGTGGTGTGCTGCTTTGCTGCTTCGAATTGTAGTTAGACCGCTTTGTCAAATATCGTACTGGTCTCGTCATCGTCCAGTAACAATCGACATTCTTTGTTCCGTTGGGACTGTAGCTTTTGCTCGTTTTCGTTGCGCTTGCCTTCCCCTCTTTGGTCTTTTCCATAACCTTGAACCTTCCAAGTTGGAAGGCTGTCGGTTAGCGCTACGGAGATGTGTTGAAGCTAGGTGTCAGGACGTCGAATGTTTCAGTACTCTGTCAGTTTTGTGCCTAGTTATTGCACTTTCTGACTGTATATAGTATCATGTTACAGTGATGGAGAGTTACTCTTAACTCGTATCCATATGTCCTTTTCTCTTCCACATTTATTTATGGCTCAACATCCGAGTTTCAAATTGCACACCTGATGAGCCGTCACGATCCATACGGCGAAACGTACGTCGTGTGAAACAACTTGTTTTGTAGTCAACTAGTCCATCACAATGTCATGCATGAGGAGTACTGTAGGAGTTTGGCTTTCGGCTTGTACAATTCGTTTTCGCAAAGCTTCCCTTTCTTTACTTATCTTTGATATTTATGACCCACCCAAGTTGGGTGGTGTGCTGCTTTGCTGCTTCGAATTGTAGTTAGACCGCTTTGTCAAATATCGTACTGGTCTCGTCATCGTCCAGTAACAATCGACATTCTTTGTTCCGTTGGGACTGTAGCTTTTGCTCGTTTTCGTTGCGCTTGCCTTCCCCTCTTTGGTCTTTTCCATAACCTTGAACCTTCCAAGTTGGAAGGCTGTCGGTTAGCGCTACGGAGATGTGTTGAAGCTAGGTGTCAGGACGTCGAATGTTTCAGTACTCTGTCAGTTTTGTGCCTAGTTATTGCACTTTCTGACTGTATATAGTATCATGTTACAGTGATGGAGAGTTACTCTTAACTCGTATCCATATGTCCTTTTCTCTTCCACATTTATTTATGGCTCAACATCCGAGTTTCAAATTGCACACCTGATGAGCCGTCACGATCCATACGGCGAAACGTACGTCGTGTGAAACAACTTGTTTTGTAGTCAACTAGTCCATCACAATGTCATGCATGAGGAGTACTGTAGGAGTTTGGCTTTCGGCTTGTACAATTCGTTTTCGCAAAGCTTCCCTTTCTTTACTTATCTTTGATATTTATGACCCACCCAAGTTGGGTGGTGTGCTGCTTTGCTGCTTCGAATTGTAGTTAGACCGCTTTGTCAAATATCGTACTGGTCTCGTCATCGTCCAGTAACAATCGACATTCTTTGTTCCGTTGGGACTGTAGCTTTTGCTCGTTTTCGTTGCGCTTGCCTTCCCCTCTTTGGTCTTTTCCATAACCTTGAACCTTCCAAGTTGGAAGGCTGTCGGTTAGCGCTACGGAGATGTGTTGAAGCTAGGTGTCAGGACGTCGAATGTTTCAGTACTCTGTCAGTTTTGTGCCTAGTTATTGCACTTTCTGACTGTATATAGTATCATGTTACAGTGATGGAGAGTTACTCTTAACTCGTATCCATATGTCCTTTTCTCTTCCACATTTATTTATGGCTCAACATCCGAGTTTCAAATTGCACACCTGATGAGCCGTCACGATCCATACGGCGAAACGTACGTCGTGTGAAACAACTTGTTTTGTAGTCAACTAGTCCATCACAATGTCATGCATGAGGAGTACTGTAGGAGTTTGGCTTTCGGCTTGTACAATTCGTTTTCGCAAAGCTTCCCTTTCTTTACTTATCTTTGATATTTATGACCCACCCAAGTTGGGTGGTGTGCTGCTTTGCTGCTTCGAATTGTAGTTAGACCGCTTTGTCAAATATCGTACTGGTCTCGTCATCGTCCAGTAACAATCGACATTCTTTGTTCCGTTGGGACTGTAGCTTTTGCTCGTTTTCGTTGCGCTTGCCTTCCCCTCTTTGGTCTTTTCCATAACCTTGAACCTTCCAAGTTGGAAGGCTGTCGGTTAGCGCTACGGAGATGTGTTGAAGCTAGGTGTCAGGACGTCGAATGTTTCAGTACTCTGTCAGTTTTGTGCCTAGTTATTGCACTTTCTGACTGTATATAGTATCATGTTACAGTGATGGAGAGTTACTCTTAACTCGTATCCATATGTCCTTTTCTCTTCCACATTTATTTATGGCTCAACATCCGAGTTTCAAATTGCACACCTGATGAGCCGTCACGATCCATACGGCGAAACGTACGTCGTGTGAAACAACTTGTTTTGTAGTCAACTAGTCCATCACAATGTCATGCATGAGGAGTACTGTAGGAGTTTGGCTTTCGGCTTGTACAATTCGTTTTCGCAAAGCTTCCCTTTCTTTACTTATCTTTGATATTTATGACCCACCCAAGTTGGGTGGTGTGCTGCTTTGCTGCTTCGAATTGTAGTTAGACCGCTTTGTCAAATATCGTACTGGTCTCGTCATCGTCCAGTAACAATCGACATTCTTTGTTCCGTTGGGACTGTAGCTTTTGCTCGTTTTCGTTGCGCTTGCCTTCCCCTCTTTGGTCTTTTCCATAACCTTGAACCTTCCAAGTTGGAAGGCTGTCGGTTAGCGCTACGGAGATGTGTTGAAGCTAGGTGTCAGGACGTCGAATGTTTCAGTACTCTGTCAGTTTTGTGCCTAGTTATTGCACTTTCTGACTGTATATAGTATCATGTTACAGTGATGGAGAGTTACTCTTAACTCGTATCCATATGTCCTTTTCTCTTCCACATTTATTTATGGCTCAACATCCGAGTTTCAAATTGCACACCTGATGAGCCGTCACGATCCATACGGCGAAACGTACGTCGTGTGAAACAACTTGTTTTGTAGTCAACTAGTCCATCACAATGTCATGCATGAGGAGTACTGTAGGAGTTTGGCTTTCGGCTTGTACAATTCGTTTTCGCAAAGCTTCCCTTTCTTTACTTATCTTTGATATTTATGACCCACCCAAGTTGGGTGGTGTGCTGCTTTGCTGCTTCGAATTGTAGTTAGACCGCTTTGTCAAATATCGTACTGGTCTCGTCATCGTCCAGTAACAATCGACATTCTTTGTTCCGTTGGGACTGTAGCTTTTGCTCGTTTTCGTTGCGCTTGCCTTCCCCTCTTTGGTCTTTTCCATAACCTTGAACCTTCCAAGTTGGAAGGCTGTCGGTTAGCGCTACGGAGATGTGTTGAAGCTAGGTGTCAGGACGTCGAATGTTTCAGTACTCTGTCAGTTTTGTGCCTAGTTATTGCACTTTCTGACTGTATATAGTATCATGTTACAGTGATGGAGAGTTACTCTTAACTCGTATCCATATGTCCTTTTCTCTTCCACATTTATTTATGGCTCAACATCCGAGTTTCAAATTGCACACCTGATGAGCCGTCACGATCCATACGGCGAAACGTACGTCGTGTGAAACAACTTGTTTTGTAGTCAACTAGTCCATCACAATGTCATGCATGAGGAGTACTGTAGGAGTTTGGCTTTCGGCTTGTACAATTCGTTTTCGCAAAGCTTCCCTTTCTTTACTTATCTTTGATATTTATGACCCACCCAAGTTGGGTGGTGTGCTGCTTTGCTGCTTCGAATTGTAGTTAGACCGCTTTGTCAAATATCGTACTGGTCTCGTCATCGTCCAGTAACAATCGACATTCTTTGTTCCGTTGGGACTGTAGCTTTTGCTCGTTTTCGTTGCGCTTGCCTTCCCCTCTTTGGTCTTTTCCATAACCTTGAACCTTCCAAGTTGGAAGGCTGTCGGTTAGCGCTACGGAGATGTGTTGAAGCTAGGTGTCAGGACGTCGAATGTTTCAGTACTCTGTCAGTTTTGTGCCTAGTTATTGCACTTTCTGACTGTATATAGTATCATGTTACAGTGATGGAGAGTTACTCTTAACTCGTATCCATATGTCCTTTTCTCTTCCACAATAATAATAATAATAATAATAATAATAATAATAATAATAATAATAATAATAATAATAATAATAATAATAATAATAATAATAATAATAATAATAATAATAATAATAATAATAAAATTCCCAGGTAGTTGTGCAGCGCTCGTAGTCGTCAGGATTTTGGCTGCCACCAGAACCGTTGAACACGGTTGTAGAGCTTCGCGCCAGCACTGCCCAGAGAGCTCTGCTCGGGAATCCCCAACTCGGTTCGAGAGAATGTCGCGCTACTGCTGTGGATGTGGTAAGAAGGGACGCTGTGTAAACTGCAGTTGTGTGTCCGCTGGCAAGAAATGTGTCAATTGTTCCGCATCGCGCCATGGAGCCTGTCAAAACCAAGATCTGCCATCAGCAACAAGTCTTCCATCGTCCTGTCCTGCAGGGATTTGGGATGCTGGGAAAAGTTGTACCGGTACGCTGAACCACGCCGTAGCTACCTCACTGTCGCAACCAACTGACTCGGTCACTTGTACTCGGCCTGCAACTCAGCATGCTGATGACGTTTTGAACGATCGTAGATCCACTGGTTCGACAACGCCGTCCGGGGCATCGCCATCGTCTGCAGCAAGTGCACATGCAAGCGATCTCCCGATCCTTGTTGCGCCTCAGACACGTGACCGTCGACAGCGGAGCCCCACCAGTACCAACACTGCACCCACACCTGACGTGAACGCCACCCGTGCTGAGCAACTTCTGGCGTCAGTGGTGGCATCACATGCTGTTTTGCCCGACTTCCCACCATCCACAAACCCTGTGTTCAAATGGGGTGACGTCCATGCAGGTAGTTTCGTCCCTACTGTAGAACGTGTCTATGCCAAGACCAGCAACTGGCAACGGAATTTGTTCTCTCTGCCGTCCGGTAGTGCTAGCAAGGATTTTGTCCGTGAGATGGCTCGACTCCTCCACGCTTATGCGTCGAAGTCTGCCCTAGAAGCTGTTGCACTGAGAGCTTGCATGATCATGCCTGCCTTGATTCTGCAGCGTCCTCACCGTAACTCGCGCAGCCACGAGAATCTTGACTGTGTCAGCCGGCGGATGAAGTTGTGGCAAGCAGGTGACCTTGATAGTCTCTTGCAGGAAGGACTCGCCATTCAGAGATCCCTTGCTTCACCCTCTGCACGTAGCAAGAATGCGGGTGATGATTCAGCACGCAAAGGCTTCACCAGGTTAATGCTACTTGGCAACGTGAAGGGTGCTCTCCGCTGCCTGTCCAACCAAGGGAAAGGTGGTGTTTTGCCCCTAAATGCTGACTGCGGTGATGGCCGTACCACCTTGGATGCGCTCAAGGAAAAGCACCCACCTGCCTGCCCCATCCCAGATGCAGATGTGCTATTGCAGGGCCCAATTGCGCAGCTTCAAGTAGTGCAGTTTGCCAGCATCGATGCCAGCTTCATCAAGAACATAGCACTCCGTCTGACTGGTGCTGCTGGTGTGTCCGGCCTCGACTCGACTGCCTGGCGACGAATGTGCTGCTCGTTCGGCGGTGCCTCTTCCGATCTGTGTGCAGCCGTTGCCGCAACCACCCGCCGTCTTGCCACGGAGTATGTAGATCCAGATGGTATTTCAGCTCTTGTAGCTGGCCGATTAATACCCTTGGATAAGAACCCTGGGGTGAGGCCCATTGGCATCGGTGAAGTTCTTAGACGCTTTATTGCCAAGGCCATTCTTGCCGTCATCAAGCAAGACATCCGGGAAAGTGCTGGTGCTCTCCAAGTGTGTGCTGGCCAGGAGGCAGGTGCAGAAGCCGCAATCCATGCCATGGCGGACCTCTACGGCAATGATGACTGCCAAGGAATTCTCCTCGTCGATGCGTCTAACGCATTTAATGCACTCAACCGGCAAGTGATGCTCCACAACATCCGCATCATATGCCCTGCTGCCTCAGTCGCTGTTACCAACTTCTACCGCAGAGCAGCTAAGTTGTTTGTGCATGGTGAGGTGGTCTTGTCTCTGGAGGGCACTACACAGGGGGATCCTCTGGCTATGCCAATCTATGCCGTCGCTCTCGTTCCGCTGTTGGCTGCTCTGGATGCCTCTACCAGTCGTGTTCACCAGATATGGTATGCTGACGATTCTGCAGCAGGTGGTAAATTGCGTGCTGTGCGCCACTGGTGGGACTTACTCACAGATCTTGGCCCCCACTTTGGGTATCACCCGAATGCTGCCAAGACATGGCTAGTGGTGAAGCCATCCAGCTTGCCAGAGGCCCAGGAGATCTTTTCCGGCACAGGCATTAAGATCACTGCAGAGGGTCGGCCATACCTCGGCGCTGCCATCGGCACAGAGGAGTTCCAGCGACGGCATTTCTCAGCTAGACTGGAGGAATGGTGCAGCCAGCTTACAGTGCTCACAGAGTTCGCAAAGACTGATCCCCAGTCTGCCCTCGCCGCGTTTGCACACGGTCTGCGTCATAGGTGGACGTATGCTATGCGAACCACACCTGATGACATTGCTGACTTTGAAGCTCTGGAGTGTGTCATCGCCCAGGAGTTCATCCCAGCTGTTACAGGCGTTGCTCCTCCATCTCCCCCACTGCGCCAGCTGCTGTCGCTGCCCCCTCGCCTTGGAGGTCTTGGTTTGCTGTCCCCCCTGTCTATCGCTCCACTCCAGCACGCCACATCAGTAGCAGTCACCAGTGAGCTCCAGGCCAACATCATGCGCCAGTCCCTACTGCTGGCCACTGATGAGGACACCGTGCGCAATGCTAAGCTCCAGGGCCGTGCCAAACTCCGTACCCTGTGGTCCGACACTACTGCCACCATCAGTGCAGACCTCAGCGACCATGAGCAGCGCTCCTTGGAGGCTAGTTGCGACCGCGGTGCCAGCTCGTGGCTATCGTGCCTGCCCATCGCTGCACACGGCTTCAGCCTCGACAGGAGGTCATTCCAGGATGCTCTTGCTGCACGCTACGGGTGGCCTGTTCTTGGTATCCCTGACACCTGCTTATGTGGTGTGCCTTTCACCACCGACCATGCCATGATATGCAGACGTGGCGGCTTCCCCATCATCCGCCACAACCATGTCCGGGACTACATTGCCGGCCTTCTTGGCAGAGTGTGCAATGCCGTGGAGACGGAGCCTGTTCTTCAACCCCTTGCTGGTGAAGCTCTTCCAAGGGCCGCCAACACTGACCCTCAGGCCAGACTGGACGTCAAGGGGAGGGGCCTCTGGTCCATGCAAGAGGATGCATTTTTTGACATAAGGGTTTTCTATCCCTGCGCGTCCTCTTACATGACTAAGTCCCTCTCTGCGACCTACAGATGGCATGAGGAGCAGAAGAAAGCGGCTTATGGTGAGCGGATCCGGCGGGTGGAGAGGGGCAGCTTCTCTCCATTGGTGTTCTCCTCTGTCGGGGGAGCTGGCGGTGAGGCCCGGAATATGTTGAAACGTCTCGCCATTCGCCTGGCAGCGGCAACCGGAGACTCGTACAGCATCCTCATGGGACGGATCCGCTGTGAGCTTGGCTTCACTCTAGTCCGTGACTCCGTCATGATGTTGCGTGGTAGTCGGAGGAAGGTGAATTTCAGCCATCACCCCAGCGATGTCCTGCAGCATGAGTCGCTCATGCCAGTTTGACTCGGCTCGATTTGTCTTTTGTGTCTGTGCATGATGATGTCACAGGTTTGTTTGCCAGTTTTGGTTCTGTTGCCGTTTATCCTCCGTCTTTGCTTTTTGTTTTGCTGTTTCCTTTCTCTTCTTCCTCTTTGCTCACGTTGATGCCATTTTGTTGTGAGTCCGCATGCTTTGACTCGAACTCGCAAGGTTGATTATTATCTCTTGCACCTTTTACTGGTTTAGGACTTGTGCCCAGTCCTGAAGTTATTGCTCATTGTTTGTGTTTTTGTTTTTAATTGTTTTGCATTTACATTTACATGTATTTAGAACACATGTGCAAGGTTGATTGCTATCCCTTGCACGTATCAGGGCCTGTGCCCTTTCCTGTTTTATTTCATCTCACATAATAGTACATAATAAACCAGTTTGTCCCCCCCCCAAAAAAAAAAAAAAAAAAAAAAAAAAAAAAAAAAAAAAAAAAAAAAAATAATAATAATAATAATAATAATAATAATAATAATAATAATAATAATAATAATAATAATAATAATAATAATAATAATAATAATAATAATAATAATAATAATAATAATAATAATAATAATAATAATAATAATAATAATAATAATAATAATAATAATAATAATAATAATAATAATAATAATAATAATAATAATAATAATAATAATAATAATATATCCAAGGTAAGCCTCTCCATGGCCAGTTCTGGAGACGAGCTTCTGATGCTGGCTTGGACCTGGGCTTGAGCTTTCGCTGGCTGAAATCGCCAACGATCAGGCCTGCGACAGAGGGACTCTTGCTGGCTGTACAGGATCAGGCCATTGCGACCAGGCACTATCAGGTCACGGTCATTGGACGGGGAGACGTTGTGGACATTTGTCGAGTTTGCGGCACTCGCGGAGAAACAGTTGATCACATTGTGGCCTGTTGCCCAGCCCTAGCCAAAACACTGTATATCGAACGGCATGACACGCTCGTCAAGTTGGTGCATTGGGCACTATGCAAGCGGCATGGTCTGGGTCAGCCGGGAAGCAACCCGCTGAAGCATCATCTTGTGCCTGTCACGGAAAATCCTGACATGAAGCTCCTGTGGGAGTTCAATATCCCAACGGATACGCAAGTGCGCCACAACCGCCCAGACCTGGTGTTGCGGTCCAGCACACAGGTGCTGCTGATGGATGTCAGTGTTCCACTGGACCAGAATGTGCCCACAAAAATCGCCGAAAAAATAACAAAGTACGCTCCCCTTTGCCAAGAGCTGCGGCGCATCTGGCATGTGGATGATGTCCGCGTTGTGCCCCTGGTTGTTGGGGCGCTTGGTGGACTGACTGGTGTGTCCCTGTCACACTTTGTGTTGGCATTGGCAGGCACTCTGCGCATTGAAAGGGCTCAGCAATGTGCTATCCTGGGCACGCTGAACATCATCAAGTCGGTTCTTGGCATTCGGCATTAGGCTCCTCATGTTATGGGTAGAGCTAGTCTGTATAAACCTCCAAAACCGCATTTGCTTTGACATCCATGAATGTGCAGTATGACGGTTCTCACAGCCTGATTTTTCTCTTGCCATTTGAGTATGTCCGGCATTCATCTCTTCCTCTATTTCTACAGGTCTATTCCTGTACTGGTAGTCCATTTTTGTGATTACTCTTTTTGTATTCGAATATGTCCTGTCCTCCTCCATCTTTTTGTATTCGAATATGTCCTGGCATCCTCCATCGTACTGCTTATTTCTGTCCGTCTCTCAGTTTCTGCGTCGGCTTTCAATATTTTTGCTTTGGTTTTTACAATCCTTTTTGCTTCGGTCTTCATTGCGTTGGCCATTTATCTATTTTTTTTCTCTCATTACCCTTGGTCTCTTTTGGCCCGGTGATGGGGTTCTTACCTCATGTCATGACAACGTGAGTGAAATAAAGCCAACTCCATAATAATAAGTCAAGTTGGTGCATTGGGCACTATGCAAGCGGCATGGTCTGGGTCAGCCGGGAAGCAACCCGCTGAAGCATCATCTTGTGCCTGTCACGGAAAATCCTGACATGAAGCTCCTGTGGGAGTTCAATATCCCAACGGATACGCAAGTGCGCCACAACCGTCCAGACCTGGTGTTGCGGTCCAGCACACAGGTGCTGCTGATGGATGTCAGTGTTCCACTGGACCAGAATGTGCCCACAAAAATCGCCGAAAAAATAACAAAGTACGCTCCCCTTTGCCAAGAGCTGCGGCGCATCTGGCATGTGGATGATGTCCGCGTTTTGCCCCTGGTTGTTGGGGCGCTTGGTGGACTGACTGGTGTGTCCCTCTCACACTTTGTGTTGGCATTGGCAGGCACTCTGCGCATTGAAAGGGCTCAGCAATGTGCTATCCTGGGCACGCTGAACATCATCAAGTCGGTTCTTGGCATTCGGCATTAGGCTCCTCATGTTACGGGTAGAGCTAGTCTGTATAGACCTCCAATACCGCATTTGCTTTGACATCCATGAATGTGCAGTATGACGGTTCTCACAGCCTGATTTTTCTCTTGCCATTTGAGTATGTCCGGCATTCATCTCTTCCTCTATTTCTACAGGTCTATTCCTGTACTGGTAGTCCATTTTTGTGATTACTCTTTTTGTATTCGAATATGTCCTGTCCTCCTCCATCTTTTTGTATTCGAATATGTCCTGGCATCCTCCATCGTACTGCTTATTTCTGTCCGTCTCTCAGTTTCTGCGTCGGCTTTCAATATTTTTGCTTTGGTTTTTACAATCCTTTTTGCTTCGGTCTTCATTGCGTTGGCCATTTATCTATTTTTTTTCTCTCATTACCCTTGGTCTCTTTTGGCCCGGTGATGGGGTTCTTACCTCATGTCATGACAACGTGAGTGAAATAAAGCCAACTCCATAATAATAATAATAATAATAATAATAATAATAATAATAATAATAATAATAATAATAATAATAATAATAATAATAATAATAATAATAATAATAATAATAATAATAATAACAGCTCGCATGTACTCCATGGGTGAGATCACCCATGGGGCTAACGCATCTGTCGGCAAAAGAGTTAGAGAAAACGAGAAACACATGACATACACACCTTCTTCATTCTGTTATTGCAGGGAAAAACTACCTCGATTCCACCATGAGCCTAGGCATGAGGAATATAATATTAAGTACAGAATGTTATTTACCAAAAGGATATTCAAGTAAGCGCAGATATTGTTTACAGGTATATATACTATAAAATAATTTTTTAATTTAATAGAGTCCACCAACTAGACCAGATTGTGAACAAGCAGACATGTACAATTTAGCACCAAACAAACAGGGAGTACTGAAACATTCCACGACATGAGAGTGAGCTTGAGCACTGCTCGATAGCTCTAACCAACGACCTTCCAACTTGGAAGGTTCATGGGTATTGGTGATAATTCCAAAGAGGGGAAGGTAAGCGCCACCGAGCCGAACACAAGCTACATTGAAGGCTCCACGGAATGCTGGCTTGGTACGATAACGGGACGGCAAGATCATTAGACAACACGGTCTATTAATTAAACCACACTTCGACAATGCGAAGCAACACTTTGAACCATCCAACTAACTTGGGTGGGTCGTTATTTTATCAAGGATAAGAAATGAAAAGGAAGCTTCGCTAGGACGAAGGCCGTTGGTTAGCGCTATCGAGCAGTGCTCAAGCTCACTTTCCTGTCGTGGAATGTCTCACTCCGAGTCAGTACTCCTTGCCAGTGTTTCCATGTATTCAACTTGTACGTGTGATAGTACCGGCCGTATTCCAGTACTACATGTATAATTTTGAAGCTCCATTGTAGCCGTGGCATCTAATTCTTTTCACTACAAAAATCACCGTGGGTCCTACTCATGGTGGCAAAAAGCGAAACTCATTTGCAACATTAATCGCCCGACCTCTGCTATCCCCGACCTCCAGGAAGACAACCAGATCAAGCCAGTGACTAGCTGTGCAGACAAGGCCGCCCTCCTCGCTAGGAAGTTTGCCAGTTACAGCCAGGCTCCCTTATCACAGCCTGATCTGCACTCTGCCATCTTGCTACCGACTTCCACCGAGAAATTTTCCATTCAGCCCTTCTCTGCCCAATCCGTATTCGATAGTTTACATAGACTGTCCACATATCGCTCTACTGCTGGTAAGTTGTGTAACCGAATTCTCAAAGAAACTGCTGAAGCTACTTCCCAATCCCTCGCATTCCTCTTCAACCGCTGTTTACTCGCCAAAACACAGCCTCGCGAATGGAAATCTGCCATTGTGTTACCCATCTTTAAAGGCAAAGGTTGCCCAGCCGAACCGAGCAACTACCGCCCAATTTCTCTGGTAAATGGAATCGCTAAGGTGTATGAGTCAATTGTCAGTCGCCAGGTCTATTCGTTTGTTGAGAAACGTAAGCTTATTAGTGAAAACCAATTCGGATTGAATCGATTCTATAGAACCAAGTCAACAGTCGACCAACTTGTTCAGCTTACAACCACGGCTTCCTGCGCTCTTGACATGAAATCACCTTGCGATCAGCTTTTCCTGGATTTCTCCAAGGCATTCGATAGGGTCAGCCACAACTTGATCCTGGAGTCGGTTTCCGGGTGGTGCTCGTCAAACGCTTGCGACTGGATTAAAGACTTCATCAGTGACCGTAATATCTGTGTCCGAGTTGGGCAAAGTCAATCTGATCCGTTGCCCATCACAGCTGGGGTGCCTCAGGGGTCTCATCTCGGCCCCCTCCTCTTTAATCTATGCATAAACTCTTTTCCTGATGCCCCTGTCTCCAATACTCTCTCTCTTTTTGCTGACGACTCCAATTTTATCCTTGTTTCCCCGCCTAAAACGTCAGTGCCCGCTCGCCGTGCCAGCTTTCAAGCTGATATTGAACACTGCCTCAAATGGTCAAGAACCACTGCCATGAAGTTTAACACCAGCAAGTGTGCTCATGTGTCCTTTCGGAAACATGCTGTGACTCCCTGCCCACCCCCTTCAAAATGGATGACACTGAGGTTACGACGGCTGACAGGCACTGTCACCTTGGTATTACCCTTTCCCCGAACCTTAGTTTCTCTGACCATAATTATTACTAAAATCACTAGTAAGTATCGCAGTAGAGTATTTCTATTATGCCACATGACCCGTTGTCTCCCCGCACCAACCATCAATTTACTGTATAAATGTTACGTGAGACCCTTACTGGAGTATGCTGTCCCTGTTTGGCTGTTCGCCATGTCGTCTACGCAATCCTGAACATTGGATCGACTACAAGCTACTGCTGCCCGATCCTACCTAATGCGTAAGACCCGACAGCTTCCTACTTGGACAACATCCAAGAATGTTCTTAATCATCTGTGTGAATGGGAATCCCTCCAATGGCGTCGTCAAATTCTCTCTCTAGTTTATTTTCATCATGTATTCTACCAATTTCCAGCACTACTGAGCCAGTTTAGTTTCACCATCTCCAGCAGCTGCCGCCACCCTTCCTCTATCGTTTTGCCTCGTTCTGGAACTCATTTCTTTACATCTCCTCTTTTCGGTTTATCAGTTGTCTGGAACAAGCTTCCTGAGAGCCTACACAGGGAGCGATCTTCTGCTAAGTTTCGGTTTCTCCTGAAGGACCATTATTTAACGTACACATTGTCCACCACTGGAATTCCTGATTTTCGTATATAGCTCTCGTCATGTATTCTGTTTCTCCCTGGTGGTTTTACCTGTAGTTTTCCCTTCTCCCTTTTCACTTCCCTTTCGTCTCATCCACCCTTCCAGGAAACTCCCCCGATAAGTATCCATTTACTTTTGGAGAATCCTTCAAATAAAGTCTAAATAAAAAAATAAAAAATACACCTCCAACCCGTAGCAGGGTTACGGGTTGGAGGTGTAGTGAAAAGATATTTTTTGGGTGAAATAATCACGAGGAAGGTTGCCATGAGTCCATAACTCATAAGCTGACCCAAACCCCTTTGCTTGGTATAACCCTAAACCCTAACACTTGCTATTTGTATAATTATTGCCGTGGCTGGCTCAACGCCCTTGTCTCAGGGGATTCTGTCCTTGCATTAGCTATGCTTGTCACATGCTATGAGATTGTGTCTAATAATAATAATAATTGTACTTATTGGACATGTGCATTGTAGGTATCCCGTGTAGTGAGTAGGAACTGGTTCGGTGCGAATCGGTGGTTGCTTGGTTCGCATCATATTTTCAGGATCGGATGACAAAAAAACAAAACAACAAAAAGCAAACAACTAACAACAGAGGAATGGTGCCTGGTGCCTGGTGGTGATCATAGGGAACCTCCTGACTCTACGATGGCTACATACAGGTATCGCAATGATTCATAATAATTATTACATGTATTATGATTGCGTGTGTCAAGGTCATAAGCCAAAAATGATAACTTTTATAATTATGGATAAGGCAAGGAGTTATGGCTGTACTCTTGTCTTGATATTAAAATATATATATCAAGAGGGGGGGGGGGGGGGGGAGATAGTCTTGATCTTGTCTAGTTTTGATAATGTCTGACATAGCACTCTGCCTCTCTGGTCTGGACCGTACCGGAGAGCTGAGCCCCAGCTCGAGGCCGTGAGCTGTCAAGGACACCATCATCTGCCATGTTCATGTCGCGTTCATGTTGATCTTCTGGGTTCTGGCTCCAGATCCAGTGGATCATGGAGGCAAGGAGGACACCGATAATATTGTGTGGTAGGAGTAGGAAGCTCCCTCGACATGACATTGACAAGTAAACCCGTCCACACATACATGTACATGTATTATGCCAGGGCGTCCTCCCACGCATATGCCAGGGCGTCCTCCCACACGCACCGCACGCCGCGCACGGCGCTAGCACTGGCAAGTCTGTGCATGCCTATGTTAGTACACTGTACAGTCAGTGTGTGTAGTTGTTGCGCGCGTGTAGTGGGACTGGGAGGGGAAGAGCAGATGCAGAAGCTGCTATGCACTGCCACTGCCAAAATAATGGCAAATGATGGGGAGTAGTGATATTTCTACTCCCCGACGGCCATCGTCCAGTCTTTAGAGCTGCTGTATTCCGGCGCTGCACGCATGAGCTGAGTGGCGAATGGAAGGCAGATTTGTAGCGGATTCTCGGTCACATGACCTGATTTACTTCGGTTTCAATGAAATTCTCATAATTATTGGCTTCATGAAATTCTCCGGTCTCGCGGTCACACTTATATGTATTACGACCGCTTTACCGTATCAGCATGCGCCATTCACTTCCGCACCGTATTATCCTTATTTGCATGCGTACTACAGCTGTGTACAACTAGATTCCAGTGCGCCGCTGGCCTTCCCTTTTGGTATAGTTGTACCGTACACCGTATTCAGCAGGTGAGCAGAATTCGCCGCTCCTTGCCTTTTGCCTGGCTTCCATTCTCTCTCTCTCTCTCGTGAGCCGAACAATTATGTTTGCTGTCCTCTCTGTAATCTACAAAGTAACATTAGTTATGACACCAGATTCAATCGTTCGAAGTTAGTTCTAAATAATTCACGAATCCAGACTTTTGTATAGAATTACGTAGCGCACTGCTACAATTGGTGACCCCGTCTAGTGTTCGATCACTCGCGATCGCTCAGTGGTCTGCACGCAGCATTGAATTTTAGTATTTTACGCGCACTAGTACAGTATGAATACCTCAAACTCCGGAGCTAGCACACCTATCCGCAGCGTAGGTCGTGGCCAACTGCTGTCCAGAATCACGGGCGCTGGAGCTTCCGCAGCAGGCGGTACAGCCCGCGACAGTGAGGTGGCCGCGGTCAGCTTGAACGTCAAGCTGCCACCTTACTGGGCTGCTGACCCCCAGGTTTGGTTCGCACAGGTTGAATCCCTGTTTTCCACCCGTCGCATCACCAGCCAGGTGACCAAATATCAGTACGTGGTGGGATCACTGACACCAGAGTATGCGGCAGAGGTGCGTGACATCATCCTGGATCCTCCTGCTCAACAGCCGTACGACGCTCTCCGCGAGCGTCTCATTCACCGCACGCAGATGTCAGAACAGCAACGTTTGCGCCTGCTGCTTTCGGACGAGGAGCTGGGCGACAAGAAACCTACGCAGCTATTACGCAAGCTACAGCAGTTAGTAGGTGAGAACGCCATGCCCGAAAAACTTTTGCGAGAGCTGTTTGTCAGCCGGTTGCCCCGATCGGCCAAGTCAGTAGTAGCATCCTGCCCTGCATCACTGCCGCTGCAGGATCTGGCAGAAATGGCTGACAGAATAGTGGAGGCAGCTGGTCCCAGTGCGGCAGTACATGCAGTTCGCAACACTGGCGAGTCAGAGACAATGGCTGCCATTGCAGCTCTCCGGGACCAAGTTGCCGCCCTGACGACTACCGTAACCGAGCTGAAACAGCAGCACGGCCGCCCTCGCTTCCGCGGCCAACCCCGCAGTCGCTCGGTCTCACCGCATAGCAGTGGTTTATGCCATTTTCACCGCAAGTTTGGTGTGCAAGCCCGGCGGTGTGAAGCCCCGTGCTCCTGGTCGTCGGGAAATGCCCCGGCCAGCCAGTAGCGGCTCCTGTGTCTGGCCCACCTACCTCCCGCCGCCTCTATGTCCGTGACGTCACCAGCGGAACCCGTTTCCTAGTGGATACCGGTGCTGACGTCAGCCTGCTGCCAGCCACTTCTGAACACCGCCGCCACGTCGATCCGACTGGTCAGTGTCAGCTCCGTGCTGCTAATGGCTCTGCTATTCCGGCTTTCGGGCAGAGGTGTTTGACCCTTGACCTTGGTCTTAGACGAACATTCCCTTGGATATTTGTCGTTGCTGACGTGAAGGAGCCGATCCTGGGGGCTGATTTCCTCCATCGGTTCAGTCTCCAAGTTGACCTTCATGGACGCACCATCCGTGACAACTCCACTGACCTCCAGGTCAATTGCATTCCTGCCGAAACCGCATCGCTCAGCTGCTCCTTGGTTTCCGCCCCGGTGGCCACAGCACCAGCATTCACCGACCTGCTTGCCGAGTTCTCAAGCCTCACCAAACCATGCTGTTATGACCTGCCGGTCAAGCACTCGGTGGAGCACCATATTGTGACTACCGGCCCGGCACTGCATGCCCGCACTCGTCGGCTGGCTCCAGACCGCCTGGCAACGGCCAGAGCTGAGTTCCAGCATATGCTGTCCCTGGGCATCATTCGGCCATCCTCCTCGCCCTGGTCCAGCCCTCTCCACATGGTTCCTAAACCCAATGGAGACTGGAGGCCATGTGGAGACTACCGACTCCTGAATAAAGTCACCGAACCGGATCGGTATCCGATTCCTCATATTCAGGATTTCACCAGCAGTCTCCATGGTGCTACAGTGTTTTCGAAACTGGATCTGGTCAGAGCGTATCACCAGATACCTGTAACCCCGGCCGACATTCCCAAGACTGCCATCACGACTCCGTTCGGGTTATTTGAGTTCATCAGGATGCCCTTCGGTCTCCGGAACGCGGCACAGTCATTCCAGCGGTTTATCGATTCAGTATTGCATGGCCTGGATTTCTGCTACGTCTACCTCGATGACCTCCTAATCGCCAGCTCCGACCACGCTACGCACCTGCAACATCTGCGCCTGGTGTTTGAGCGCCTGCAGCAGCATGGTTTGGTGATCAACCCCGCTAAGTGCGTTTTCGGCCAGCCGTCCCTGACGTTTCTGGGCCATCTGGTTAACGCCCAGGGCATCAGCCCGCTACCGGCAAGAGTCGACGGCGTGGCTCAGTACTCCCTTCCAACATCTCGCCGCCAGCTTCGCGAGTTTCTGGGCATGGTCAACTTTTACCGGCGCTTTATTCCCCAGGCATCCGACATCCTCCAACCACTGACGGATCTGCTTGGTGGACCTCAGCGTCCGAAGAACTGTCCCCTGAAACTTGGCACTGCCGCTGTCACGGCATTCCATGCTGCCAAGGACGCACTTGCTGCAGCAACGCTGCTCATCCACCCCATCCCGGATGCACCCCTCCAGCTCGTTGTGGATGCATCAGATGTCGGAGTGGGCGGGGCCCTTCAACAGCTTGTTGAGGGGGCATGGCAGCCGCTCGCTTTCTTTTCCAAACGAATGCAACCAGCTCAGAGCCGCTACAGTACGTTCGGTCGAGAATTGCTAGCTGCGTACCTGGCAGTAAAGCATTTCCGGCATCACCTGGAAGGCCGCTGCTTCCACATTCTGACGGACCATCGCCCGTTAGTGTTCGCCATGCAAGCTGCTGGTACTAGCCACTCACCTCGTGAGCTCCGGCACCTGTCCTACGTGGCTGAATTCACGACGGATCTCCGCTTCCTGCGTGGGGCTGACAATGTTGTTGCTGACGCTCTGTCTCGCGCCACTGTTGATGCAGTAACCGCGCCGCCGGCCGCGGTGGACTTTCAGGCTCTGGCAGCCGCCCAGCAGTCTGATCCCGAGCTACTCTCCGCTCAGCAAGACACGCAGTCGTCTCTGAAGCTTCAGCCAATCCCATACGGTTCCGCTACCCAGCCTGTGGTGTGCGACATGTCGACCGGCACTGCCCGCCCGTTTGTACCGTTGTCCTTTCGCAAGACCGTCTTCAACAGCCTGCACTCCCTTGCACATCCGGGTATTCGTGCCACTCAGCGTATGGTTTCGGCACGCTACGTCTGGCCCGGCATGCAAAAGGACGTCCGGGAATGGACCCGCTGCTGCCCCTCCTGTCAGCTGAGCAAAGTGAGCCGCCACACCCAGGCTCCGCTTGGCCAGTTTCTGCCACCCGATGAGCGCTTTGACCACATCCACATTGATTTGGTCGGCCCTTTGCCTCCCTCCGGTGGTTGCACCTATCTGCTGACCTGCGTGGATCGCTTTACCCGCTGGCCAGAGGCCATTCCGATCAAGGACGCCGCCGCGGAAACAGTTGCCACCGCTTTCATCGCTGGGTGGATTGCCCGCTTCGGCGTCCCATCTGTCGTCACCACAGATCGTGGCGCCCAGTTTGAGTCCGCGCTTTTCCGCCACTTGTTGGCCCTGCTAGGCACCTGCCGGACTCGGACAACTTCCTACCGTCCACAATGCAATGGCCTCGTCGAGCGTTTCCACCGCCACCTAAAGGCTGCTCTGAAGTGCCACCCTCATCCTGGTGCCTGGAATGCGATGATGCCCCTGGTGTTGCTGGGCATTCGCGCTAGCCTGCGCGAGGAGTTCCAGTGCAGTTCCGCGGAGCTGGTCTATGGCACCACTCTCCGCTTGCCATCTGAGTTCTTCCAGCCACCGCCGTCTATGCCATCGGTGCCCGTTTACGTTCAGTTCCTCCGGGATGTATTGCAAAACATCCGGCCCTCAGACGTCGGCCCTCGCCAGTCCAACCGCCCAGTATACGTGCCTAAGGATCTGTCAACGTGCGACTTCGTGTACATCCGTACCGACAGTGTCCGCAAGCCGCTCCAACCACCGTACACTGGTCCGTTCCGGGTCCTCAAGCGTGCTGACAAGCATTTCACGGTCGACGTCAAGGGCAAGTCCGACCAGGTAAGCATTGACCGCTTGAAGCCCGCATATGCTCTGCCTGTTACAGCCGCTGCTGCTTCTGATCTTTCTCTGATTGTCCCGCCGGTTGCTGCTGCTGCCCCACCCCCTGCACGTGCTGTTCGCTTTGCTACCTGATCAGCTGGGTTCCTCCGTTCTTTGTCGCCGTTGGCCGTTTATGTCGGACCTTTTTCCGGTTGCCGTGCGGTTTTCATTTTTTTTCTTCCTTTATACGCTTCTTCTTCTACGTTGCGGTTGTCGTTTCTCTCCTTTCCAAGGTTATCGTTTCCTGCCTCCGGCTTGTACACTGGCAGGGGAGTAATGTAGCGGATTCTCGGTCACATGACCTGATTTACTTCGGTTTCAATGAAATTCTCATAATTATTGGCTTCATGAAATTCTCCGGTCTCGCGGTCACACTTATATGTATTACGACCGCTTTACCGTATCAGCATGCGCCATTCACTTCCGCACCGTATTATCCTTATTTGCATGCGTACTACAGCTGTGTACAACTAGATTCCAGTGCGCCGCTGGCCTTCCCTTTTGGTATAGTTGTACCGTACACCGTATTCAGCAGGTGAGCAGAATTCGCCGCTCCTTGCCTTTTGCCTGGCTTCCATTCTCTCTCTCTCTCTCGTGAGCCGAACAATTATGTTTGCTGTCCTCTCTGTAATCTACAAAGTAACATTAGTTATGACACCAGATTCAATCGTTCGAAGTTAGTTCTAAATAATTCACGAATCCAGACTTTTGTATAGAATTACGTAGCGCACTGCTACAGATTCGCGTATTGTGCGCAGCGTGACGTGGCCTGTAGTGGGAAATCTTGGAGCATGTTTGGTTGAGTTGAGGAAACTGTATTGTTGGCATTGATTTTGAAAAGGCCAGTGAGCTTTCTCATTTTGTTTCTTCATTTGCTGGTTTGTTGGTACATGGTCGTAGACAAAGAGCAACCATGGGTGGTGAGTTTGCCTGCTCTCTGAATTAGACAACTGGAGATTTGGCTGACCGTGGAGATACGTTGTTTTGTTGTTGCAGTCCGCTTCCTCGACTATCTCGCACCGTTTGTGTCAATATTGCCTGAAATCTCCAAACCCGAGCGAAAGGTAAATATGACCACGGTTACTATGTGTGCAACTCCTTATCTCTCTGTGGTCTGCTGACCTGTGTGAATTTATCGAACCTTGTACAGTCTGTTCACCCAGTCCTTTCACGATTTTTAGAGGGAACCAGGAGTACAAAATCACACTCCGGTTCTTTGTTGAACTGAATGCTGGTATTACTGCACCAGGGGTATATTATGGTATTGCCACATGTGTAAACTTACCAAAGACACGTGCGCGTTTGCATGTCCGTGCGTGTACATTATGCATCCACACATGGAATTACCAGGTAGGCTTGTGCCTGCTGTGAATGGTCAAGTCTTGTGAGCAGTTTAGTTGGGAAATTATGTATTACATTTTGTTGTACATGCGTACAGCATTTCTATTGTTTGACAAGCATGACAAACATGGTACACTCGGACGTCTCTTATCCGGGCACCTTGGGACCGGGCACTGCCCGTATCTCAGATTTGCCCGTATCTCAGAATAACACATTTACCATGTATCATATCATTTTTGAAGAAGTTTATTTGGAACGTATTGCACATGTTCAGGATACAAAAGGAACCCATTGATAAAAATGTGTGGATTACATAGGTTGGCAGCGAAAAATAAGCACTTCCTCATACGGAAAAAAGTTCAAAACCCCCAAATTCGAAGCATTTGTGCTATAGGAACTCAAGCTGAAGGTGCCCGGTAGAGAGACGTGCCCGTATCTGAGGCGTCCGGATAAGAGGCGTTTGAGTGTACTGCAAACTTCCCGCAAAGTTTACAGTGTATAAATTGTTCTGTTTTCACGAGGTCGTAATCGCTGATGCTAGCGAACGTGAAATCAAGCTTCAACAGTGCGCACGCACATGTGTATGTGTGCATGCACGCGCGCGCGTGTGTGTGCGTGTGTTCACGGTACACTGCAAGCATTCTGTCATCGCAAACAAGTTGGTTTTCAGATTTCGCAAATTTAGCAACCCTAATATGTGGCGGTTCACAGTAACTGCAGCATGTGTTATCTGGTACAAGATATAATACCCACACCTAATGCCGTAATAGCACCTGCCATGTACTAATGCCCTCCGTGGAAAATTCATATCAACTTCTATACCCATCCTCGTCTACATTGATGCAGGCTAGTTCTCAAGGGCAGCTACTATCAGTGTGCAGCGATCAGAGAGGCAACGTGTTCCCAGTGCTTCTATCTAAAAGTATTTAAAAATAAATTAAGTTCGCGCATCCGCGCTACCACCGCCTATACAATTGTGTTGGAACGAGGGAAGGGAAGAGAGCCCTATACAATTGTGTTGGAACGAGGGAAGGGAAGAGAGCCCTATACAATTGTGTTGGAACGAGGGAAGGGAAGAGAGCCCTATACAATTGTGTTGGAACGAGGGAAGGGAAGAGAGCCCTATACAATTGTGTTGGAACGAGGGAAGGGAAGAGAGCCCTATACAATGTACTGGAGTTTCACTGTCCAGTGATGTGACTAAGGCACGGCAGTTGTACAAGTTGAAAGCCTGCACTGACAGCATTGAAGACTGTGCAGTGTCTGGTTCGCAGTGTAAAACAGGTGTGATGCTGGCATGGTGTGCTGAGCCAGTAGATGCTGGTGGCGTGGCTATATGTCGACGTATCTGTTACGGAATTGTCTATTCTTGCTTGCAGATCGCTTTCAAGGAGAAGGTATTATGGACGGCCATCACTCTGTTTATCTTCCTAGTGTGCTGTCAGGTAAGGTTTTGTTTTGCATGCGTCTTTTGCATATGGCCACATCGTCGTCTGTGCACCATGTTCGCAGAAGTGTGATAGAAGATGCCCACACGCATGCAACAACACAGCATGTTGTCTATGCATCTAAAAATACACGCAGTCGAAATTTGCTTGCGTTTTCCATTCCAGAGTTGTGTTCATTGAACGTGCTATCCTTAGTGGCACGTCAATGGTTGCTATGACTGCTATGTAACACGATACCGTACAATGCACCTGTAAGTTACAACTACTGACACGAATAAAATGTACATCCTTTTGATGGCTGGTTGTCACTGGTTGTTGCTGCTGCTACATGTATTCTTGTTGCTATGCAGGTACCACTGTTTGGTATCATGTCAAGTGATTCAGCCGATCCTCTGTACTGGATAAGAGTCATCATTGCTTCCAACAGAGGTTAGTATGCTTAGCAATTGCGCTGTCCACTATCCGGCACAATGCACACTGTTACTTGCACCATGCAGTAGCACAAGAGTGATGCCTGCATCTACATGTATATTTACACTAAGGGGAAAGAACACTGGCTATTTTGTGATTTGGATTACACACGTTTACTACTATTGGTAGTTATGCCATGACCCTTCATCAGGCCACAATAATTAGCAACTAGACTCCGCAGGGTATTGAGCACTAGTTGCATACGAAATATACAGCACTACGATGTGTACACGGTGGTTCCTGTGCACTGCCCCATCACATAAGTCTCAGGTACATGTACAAATTTGAACTTGGTGCACAACTACTCTGCAATGCCCCGTCAAGTCTAGTTGCACATGACCTTGTGAACCTCCTTTGTAGTGCCAACAGTAGTTCATAATATGAACTACTGTTAGACATAATTATGTCTCCTTGAGTCTCTTGATTGATGGTTTGCGGGGCAGACAGAGCCGGTTGAAAGTCGAATAGTGCGTATGGCGTAATACAATGGTATGTAAGTTATTGGCGTTGACCTCCTCTCTCTGTCTCTTTCTCCTGTGCTCAGGTACATTGATGGAGCTGGGTATTTCCCCAATTGTCACATCTGGTCTGATCATGCAGGTAAGATAGATAGATGTAGGGCATCACGATGTGAGGTTCACTGTTTGTGTAGATACGGGCCATCTGTTGTTGAGTTCTGTTGCAGCCAAGCCTTGTGTGCTCTACTAGTATCTTTTTTCAAACATGCACTCTCACTGCCGCTCACTATTCGTCTCTATATGTACAAGACTGGTGCAACTGGTCTTCAGCAAGTTGAGACAGCTGCTGCCCTATTTTGTTGTGTAGCTCCTGGCTGGTGCCAAACTGTTGGAAGTTGGCGACTCCCCCAAGGATCGTGCCATTTTCAACGGAGCGCAAAAGTGTAAGTATATGGCTAGTGCCGTGGGAGTTTGCATGTCCGTTCGACGCAGTACCCAGTCCATGAGAACCTGTCACACTGGGTGTAGTGCTGGCCATTGAAAATGTGAAAAAGGTGCAGGTGCACTCAGAGCTGTGATTGTCCTGTGCCAATGATTCTGTTGCAAACACATGGAGCTCTGCAGGTGCAAATGTATCTCTTTGTTTATTGTTGTTACTGTTGCACGCATAGTGCATGGCATGTGCTAAAAACTTGGTGGTAGTGATAGTGGTGAGAGAGGATTCTCGCCTTGAGTCTCTCACATTGTTGGTGACGTATGAAGTGTGCTGCACTACACTATCCTTTGCCAACAACTCACATAGTGGTGTAGTGTTAGGATTGTCACGGTCTGCTCATGCAGGGCAAAGGTTTAAAAAGTACTTCCTCAACGTGTATGCAGTCAGTGTTGCATGGAGCATTGTCTGGTCATTTTCATTCGTCTTGTTGTGCACGTATCAATTGTGTGCTGACATTTTTACGTTCTTGTTCTTTCTGTACATATTTTGTTGCGCTGTTCAGTGTTTGGTATGATCATCACGTTTGGTCAAGCAACCGTGTACGTCATGACAGGCATGTATGGTGACCCATCAGACCTTGGTGCCGGTATCTGTGTGCTGATCGTCATCCAGCTGTTCTGCTCCGGTCTAATTGTCCTACTTCTTGACGAGCTGCTGCAGAAGGGCTATGGTCTGGGTTCTGGTATCTCTCTCTTCATTGCCACCAACATCTGCGAGACTATTGTCTGGAAGGCATTCAGCCCCACCACCATCAACACTGGACGTGGTATGTGCTGCTGGTTTATAGTTCTGTGTGGTCTATTTCCTTTTCCCCGGCCACCTAGCGTGTAGTTTATATATCACTGTCTCTGGTTGATGAAGCAGTGTTTGTGAAGATAATAATGTTGGTAATACAAGTAAGGAGGTTGAGCCATGCAGTCCTCTCCGCACTCATACTTGGCGAACTGTACAAGAACATCCTGTACACGCTCACACTTGACAAGCTGGACAAGAACACCAACAGCTATAGACCACATGTACTGGAACCGTTATTGACTTTTGTCAACTACTGTAAATCATATTATTTTAACGACCCGCAAAGTTAACGATTTTCTGATTTTTAAAGGTTTTAAAACGGTTTGAAAAGTTAACAATTTTCTCAGACAGATTCAATAATACTAGGACTGCTCGTCAAGGACATTCATTCATGATTGTTGTCCATCACATGCACAGTATACCTCGATGTCAGGAGAATAAAGAAAATGAAATTTATCCAGTGTAAGAGCGCAAAAATTCAAATTTTTTCGATCTCCCGCCGCTTCGGCAAAATTCATCTGAGAGACTTCGAAGTTGTTCGAGCCGACTGCTGAGCGTCTCTGCTATCATCTAGATCTTTCAATTGTTGAATTCCGTTGAGAATTGACCGAGTTACGATCCGTTGAACACGCGCTGCATGCCATAATGTGAAATGATCGATTTCAAGCGTGCGAGGCCCAAATCATACGACTTTTGCTAACGAATTTTAAAATAACGACAAATCTTTGCTCGTTAACTCGTTAGATTTACTTGTTCGTTACATATTCATGATTTACAGTATACGTTTATGCTGACTCAGTTTTTTGACGTGTGTACGTGCGTGTCGGCATGTGTTAAAACTTCTCAGGCACTGAGTTTGAAGGTGCAGTCATTGCTCTGTTCCACTTGCTTGCCACACGGTCCGACAAAGTGCGAGCACTGCGCGAAGCCTTCTACCGCCAGAACCTGCCCAACCTGATGAGCCTGTTCTCCACCATCTTTGTCTTTGGCATTGTTATCTACTTCCAGGTTAGTACTAGTACATGTACGAGTAGCATGTGTTTAGAAGCGATGATCTTGTGCCATCTCACATGTGTTGTGTGTTGTGTACATGTGCTAGTTGACATGATACTGGTGGTGATGACTGACGATAGTGCAACTTTCATGCACTGTGTCTTGTTTTGCCAACTAGGCAATCGGCTTGATTGGCTTTGGTTCATGCCTTTTTTCTGTTTTCTTTTGTACCATCAGGGATTCCGTGTGGACCTGCCTATCAAGTCTGCTCGCTACCGTGGCCAGTATTCCACCTACCCTATCAAGCTGTTCTACACCTCCAATATTCCCATCATCCTACAGAGTGCCCTGGTCAGCAACCTGTACGTCATCTCACAGATGCTGTCCACTCGCTTCGCTGGTAATATCATAGTCAGCATTCTAGGCACGTGGTCGACAGCCGATGGCTCCGCCCGCTCGTTCCCAACGTCAGGTCTCTGCTACTACCTCTCGCCTCCGGAGACAATCAGTCACGTCATTGAGGATCCCGTACACGCTGTTGCCTACATTGCCTTCATGCTGGGCTCATGTGCATACTTCTCCAAGACCTGGATTGATGTGTCTGGTTCATCTGCCAAGGATGTGAGTCACACTGGCCATCCTTTGCTCATTCTCTTTAGATGAATCAGATCTTTCTTTCTCCTGCGTTACCAGTCCTAGTCTCCCGTCCTCTTTGTCTATCACTCTGTTAATATCTGCACTGTAGCCGATGGGTGATGTTTTCCGTGCCTTATTTCAATGGTGTGCTCTCATGTCGCAGGTTGCCAAGCAACTCAAGGACCAGCAGATGGTCATGCGTGGCCACCGTGAGAAGTCAATGGTCCATGAGCTTAACAGGTACGTGTACATACCACTAATGTGACTTGCTGTGTTAGCCCGTGTGTGCCTTGCTTCCCTTGCCCACCAGCACATCTTCCCATCTCCCATTATTGTGTGTGCGTGTGTATATGTGTAATGGTATCATCCATCTTGCGTAATATTATGTATTGTTGTGGAAAGTGTGTACCAAAGTGCGCGCAATGTGGCAGCAGTGATGGCAGAGGTAATGGACATTTGGCCATCAAATGTGTGGAACATGCTTTTTCATCACTCAAGCATCTGCCATTGGCTTTAATCTTGCTGTAGTATGTAACAGCATTTGGCATAATAGTTTGTACATTATGGTTGATTGTGTCTTCTTACGTATAGGTACATTCCGACTGCAGCAGCATTTGGTGGTCTGTGCATCGGTGCATTGTCTGTGCTGGCTGATTTCCTTGGTGAGTATGGTTTGTGCGGTGCTGCGGCACACTTTTGTGTTGTGGGGATGACCGTTGATGGAATGCAGTGAGGGTTTTTCCTGAGTTACATTACTGCTTAGGGCGCGTTCAGACTGGCGTGAATAGCCGCCGGAAAGCTGCAGCGTAATCCCGGGAATCCCAATCACACTGCACGTGTATCCCGCTGAAATGGCCAGTACATGTTAAGCTTCGACATTTGAAAAATTTGAGTTGACTCAGTTTGAGTTGGATATCAAAATAAACTAATTCAGTCTGTTGAGATACTGGATCATTGTGCTTGTCGACGGAAAGAATACTTTGTCCGGAGTGTTAGGTGCTTGGGTGGCATTCATCCGCTCCGCGATCAGAGTATGCTTCTCGTTCGCAGTAAGCGTTTTGCCTGCAGAGCGGCCCGCAAAAATCACCACGTACAGCTCCATGAACTCCCTCTCCATTGCTGAGTCGAACAAAGATTTCGGCATGATGGGAGAAGTTGGCAGTCTAGAAGTCAAAACTCAAAAGCAAGCAGCCAGTCTGCAAGAGTAGAGGCTGAAATAAAACGAAAAGACGGAACATGTGCTGCAAGGATATCAAAAGCGCTCCGCGTGCCGCCGGAATCTGCATTCCACTGGCCTGCAGTGGTGGGAAACCTTTTCCGTGTTTACGCTGGCGGGAACGTCACGTGAGCTATTCACCTTGACAACTTTCACATTCCGCTTGTTTTTTTACGCCAGTCTGAACGCGCCCTTAGAGGGCCATCCGGCAATATCGATAATTTTCACGGAACAAAAAAGTTTAGTTATGACCCTCTCCCACCCACCCACCCACCCTCTTGAACGAAAAATATTATTGACTTGACAGCTAGAATAAATTGATGTTTCAGCTATCTATATTTTTCAAAACGAAACTTTCTCTTCGTGAAAAAGATCGAGAATTACAGACGGCCCCTTACTGCAGGCTTCCTATTCTTTTATAGAACGATGCAGTATGATTATTACCGTATTTCTACCTACCGGTATACAAGTCACCTCTTTTTTTTTAATAAACCCCAAGGTTGAAGAAGGGGTGCGACCTACATACATCGAGCGTGACGCATTGCTCAAGTGAAGCCACTGAAGCTGTATGATGTACTTCAGTAGAGCTTAAAATGCCGCTACGACTTGTACAGTAGTTGGATGGGACATATACTAGTAATCGGGGAGATGCAGTTGTCTTACCAGCGGCACTCGCCTTCAAGGATGGAGTAGCGGCGGTGTTTTGGAATGTACAGCTCAGTGTCTGTAGTGCATGGTCATGCATTCACAAGGACAAACTTCACTGCCTGGCACTGTAGGTGAACACTTGAAGTTTCTTTCTACTAACCTTTGTCTAAATATTCGACGAGGAGACAACAATTTTTTTAATATGGCAATAAGGAAGACTAGCTGAAGTGACATTTGGAAGTACTTTTTTTTAAACCTTTGTTTGCTTTGTTCTTGTGACACTTGCTGCATTGTGCTGACATTCAGGTGCCATTGGATCTGGAACAGGTATTCTTCTGGCCGTCACCATCATCTACCAGTACTTTGAGATCTTCGTCAAAGAACAGCAGGAACTGGGCGGAATGGGAACTCTACTTTTCTAGCCGTGTACTATGCACGTTCTAGCCGTGTGTGTGTGTGTGTGTGTGTGTGTGTGTGTGTGTGTGTGTGTGTGTGTGTGACCTTTCTAGGCACTGTGCTCTTCCCCGTTGGGTTCAAGTGGAAATGAGAGCGAGGAGCAGTGCGTCTCCTACTTTGTACAGGCATCCTTGAATGCAACGACTTCCACTGTTCATTTTCTAGCTTTACTGTGCTACATGTAATGATTTCCTTCCACCGCAACTTGTACTGGCTGGCAGCATTTATGTTTCTGATTTGTAGCTGCTCATGTTTATCTGTTTAGAGCGCTCATGCTCGCAACCTGCCTCAATAGTACAAGCCATCTTTGGTGAAGGACCTAACTAACGCATGATCACCTCTTCACTGGATGATGTTTTTTTCACACTCGAGTAGTAGCTGGTAATAATTTTTGAATCTCTTCAATTCTTTTGTATAAATGCTATTCTGCAGCTGAGCAAACTCAATATGTTCGACTAATTGAACGGAATTGAATGACTAACTCAAGGGAAAGGATGTGTGCGTGTCAGTCCCTCCCAGGGTGGTGTGCCAGTGAAATTCTCCAAACCAAAATGGTGTTGAACCAAACGGCCGGTATGCATGGAATGGCTTGCTTGGTGCAGCTACGTGCAGGGGTTGCTCGCAGTGAGTGCCATGCAGAGCTTGCACAGACATGAACAGAGTGAGAAGCATTGGTCGAAGAACTAGAAAGCATGAATTTCACTGCCCAGAAGGAGGCCTGCTACTGCTCAGTTCAGCAGCGAAAATATTAATGATAAGCCCGGTGCGCACTGAATATTTAAAAAATACCGATATGAATGTTATGAATGTTCTACGTGCAGATTGCGTAAGCGGGTACCGGTCTGAAACATGCCGCACCCACTAGTGTATAGTTCCGTTTGAAAGACCCAAATAAACATAGTGTTCGCGTGTAGCTTGCAGTGTTATGAGCGATAACTAAACAACAACAGCTCTCTTTGGTGATGTGTGCGCGTGCGTGTCCAATGAAGAGAAGAGACTGCTCAACAGCAGAAAGGACTGGAGCCTGTGACAGCAAGAACAGTACAGCACGAGATCAGAAGAGAAACACGAAAGACAATGAGTGGAGTGGATGATGAGTGAGCGACGGGCCCCCAGTCCAGTAGTTTCCCGTGACGACAGCAGTGCTGCTACACCTAGACTAGAGGCTAGACCTACCCTATATGGCCTAGGCCTAAGGGTTCTCAGTTGTCAAGCTTATGACGAACTGGAGAAACATACGAAGACGAAGAAAGAATGCGTGCAAAGGCAGGCAGCCATGTACAACACGGTGTGTGACAAGAAATGAGTGTGTGTGCTGACAACTACTGTTTTAAATATTTCGATTGAAACTAGAACCCGCCACCACACTGAAATAGTTTTTTCTCACTAGGCCAAACTAAAGAAGGTGTGTGGTTCGACTAACATGGACATTTTTTTTACGGGCGGGCGGATTTTTTTTTTTTAATATATTTTTTAGTACATGTAAATACACTGTATACGCGTATCGAGTAGACTCTACTACCAGCACAAGGCAGCAGTCGTACCACTCACTGCACTGCACTGCAGTACAACTACAAGTCAAGTCCAAAAGGAGCCGCCTGCGTCCGCAGACTCACGCCGCACAGCACGTAGACGTGGACGTGTTCAGTCCACGTACGTCAGTCACACGACAGCCCGCCGAAAAAAAGTTACGGTCGGGCTGAAATTGTACGGTCGGTCGGGTGAGTCGAACCACACACCTTCTTTAGTTTGGCCCTACATAATAATTTACAACTACATTACACAGAGCACTCTTTATGAATGCACACAGTAATGAACAGTTTGCGACGCACCAGCACCAGCTATTCGATACTAATATTTGATACAGCTGTGGTAAGAGGTGCGTGCTGTTGTTGTCGCTGCCGTTGCCGCCGGCGATAGAACAACAGGTAGGCCTCGGGTGAAACGATCCGTGACGGCGGCGTGGGCGAGACAGTCTTATCATTGCACAGCAGCCAAGACCCTATGCACACACGCACGCACACGCGCACACACACACACACACGCACACAACAGAGATAAGTAAGTAGTGGGCAACCACGATGATGCCAATGGCCACGACAAGACCGGCATATCGTGTGCACTTGAAGTATAGCAGCAAACACATGAAATACTACCAGTACATGTACTGCACACCGGCTTATATTCGCGACGTATTGATATTCGCTATCTTTGCGAGAAGAGTGCAACGCGAATATTTACCAACGTGAAATCAAACTTCAACAACATTTGCCATCGTTAACTCGCTGGTTCCAAGAAATCGCGAAAATTTAGTGACGCGAATTATGGGCGGTTTACAGAATATCCGTTGTGGAAGATTCACACAAGTAGCTACTGTACTTGCGTTTTTCAACTACCTCTACAGAAATGAAGTTTCATCTACTCCTGCACGATAAACACGGACGATTAGCGGACCATGGGAATGAACCTTCTGACCATGACAATACTCTGCGCACAAGTAAACGACAGTTCAAGGATTTGGTTTTGATCAGGATTCTATTCATCTTCGTTTTCTGTATCTTTTTCATCCTCTTTGCGACAAGAGCACCCGACTCAAGCGATGGTCTGTGTGACAAGCAGCATGCAAAGTTGCAAACATGTCCATGCGTCATGGTAGCACGCGGACACAGTTTTGAATGTTGTGCAAACACCCTATTACATGTACAGTGGACTAGTACATGGCAGGGTGATCGCCTGATCGGCCATCAATGGTGCAAACAACCCACTACATCACACTGTGCTGCTCTCTCACCCATATCATCAGCATCAAGTTCCAGGTCGTCCGACTCTTCTCTGCATAGAGCAGTGTAGTGACCACCATGCACATATCCCAGGTGATTGGCGACTGCAAATAGCTCGTATTGTGTGTTACTCAGAGACTGACTAACTTCTGGAGAATTTGGTGTACAACTCGAAGCCATGTTCAAATCCCTAGCAGCCATGACACGCACAAGAAAAATAGAAAACAAAAATGAATAAATGCAGTGAAATCTGAATGCGACCCCGGGGGCAAGTGGTGAGAATTGCAGCCAGGCTGGGGAAACATTACTACGCACCGGTACTGCAATGCCAATGCTCTACGTGCCACCTACAAATTAAAAAGAAAGAATGTACAATGGCTATAAAGAGTATAAAGCCCCCACCTGATAGTGCATACAAGTGCAGTAGTTTGCCGGCTGATACGCGCCAGGACACAGCCGGAGGGCACGTTTCAGAGCCGGTACTGTCTGTGTGCGCACTCGCAGACATGCCCCCGTACAGCATGTAGTGCATGCAACTGCAGGGGTGTTGCACTACATGCTGCAGCAGTGACACAGGGTACTGCAGGAGTGTTGCACTGTTAGCTGCAGCAGTGACACAGGGTACTGCAGGGGTGTTGCACTACATGCTGCAGCAGTGACACAGGGTACTGCAGGGGTGTTGCACTGTTAGCTGCAGCAGTGACACAGGGTACGAAAGGAGAGCGCTCTAGAAGGGGGGGGGGGCATACTCTTAGCTTCAGCTCACATCGCTCTGATGTAGAACAGTTTATGCATTCAGTGGCACCCGCACGGGGCTGCACCAAGCTATCACTCCGTAAGACAATGACACAGTGGAAGAGAAGCACCGAGTGGGGCCTGCAATATTGCAATATGCAGCCTGCAAGAGCTGGTTCATGCTAGTAGTTGGCTGTTCCAGTGACAATATCCTTGCGACGTGTAACACAACCACGTACATGCCTGGACTGTCATACACCACCGGGAGAGGCAGGAAGAGTTGCTGGCAGTGCCAGCGCGAACCAAGCCGTGCAATTACAGATGAACTGACTCACCTGATGGGAAACGTGACCATGTGCTGCAGTTTAGTGAACACCTTGTCGAAGCGTTTCAAGTGCACAACAAGAGTGTCGGGCAACTTCCACACTGACATCTGCTTGGTCGCTTCTTTATGCTCCTTGCACTTGGGACAAAACCTGGCGTGACAATACACGTACCCACCCACAGACACCCAGAGACACCCAGAGACACGCACACATGCAAACGCACACATGCAAACGCACACATGCAAACGCACACATGCAAACACACACACACACGCACACGCACACACACATACACACGCACACACACACACACGCACGCACAAGCTGGCTACCATTACACCATTCTACCTCTATACGGAAAGGCGTTGGCCTATTCAAGAATCACAATCACAGACAGAGCAAACAAACAATGTACTTGACATGGCTGTACTCTGTACCATCACTCCACAATCACAGTGGAAACAGGCGGAGTGGTAGGTACTGTGAATGCCACACTATCTACAAAGCAAGTCCATGCATGGGCAATAGACACTGAACACATCACATTGAGATGGGTCACAAGTCCATTGGCAATAGACATTCAACACATCGAGATGCGTCTACCGCACTCTACACAGTGAAGCGGGCAAAACATACATGTATTACCATTCCTGATCCTTCTGCAGGATTTCTGGGTCGGTGAACTTTTTCAAGCAGTCCTGAAGGCCCACGTGACACGATGTACCTGAAGAAGAAACGGGAGCAGAAGAAAGCAAAAAAATGTTTTGTAGGGCAACAACAATCATAGGCCAGCACACACACACACACACACACACACACACACACACACACACACACACACACACACACACACACACACACACACACACACACACACACATTGACCTTGATCTTGCCCATTGCGTACGCAATGATAGCGAATATCGGAAAGTTCAAGTGAGGACACGAGCGCAGAACTTGGCATGTCGTTTCAGGTCTCCTGGTCGTCGAAACGGGCGTCCACAGACACATAGAAGAGGATCAGGAGCACACACACACACACACACACACACACACACACACACACACACACACACACACACACACACACACACACACACACACACACACACACACACACACACACACACACACACACACACACACACACACACACACACACACACACACACACACACACACACACACACACACACACACACACACACACACACACACACACACACACACACACACACACACACACACACACACACACACACACACACACACACACACACACACACACACACACACACACACACACACACACACACACACACACACACACACACACACACACACACACACACACACACACACACACACACACACACACACACACACACACACACACACACACACACACACACACACACACACACACACACACACACACACACACACACACACACACACACACACACACACACACACACACACACACACACACACACACACACACACACACACACACACACACACACACACACACACACACACACACACACACACACACACACACACACACACACACACACACACACACACACACACACACACACACACACACACACCTCAGACATGCCCATCGCGGAAGCGATGATAGCGAACAGCTATGTTAGACATAGCAACTTGTGCTGGGATTACACCATTCAACAAACACACACGCACGCACGCACGCACGCACACACACACACACACATGACACTGGCCAGCACGGCACTTGACTCGTGTCTAAAGTGTACACTATGTACGTCCAATCACGCACAGCATGGTTCCCGAATATTAGGACTTACTCGTCAGCCTGTCATTAATATTGGCATATTGCTAAATGAGACAGGGAGACAGAGATAGACAGAGAGGATATGAGAATATTTCCAGCACGAAAAACTGCAATCAAACTCCGACCGGCAAAGCCATTGAGCAATCCACCACTAGGCAGGTGTGCATATACACATACGGTAAAAGCCAGTAATAACGCCCAGAGTGGAAAGGTTAGTGAACGTCCAGAACATGGGCGTCAATTTGGGCCCCTGGCGCTATTTTGGATATTAACAGTGAAATCAGACTTATTTTGACATCATGCCGTACTACTGCATGGACACTGAGTTATACTACAGTACCGTACATACACATGCAGCTGTGCATGCACTGCACTACAGTACCGTACATACACATGCAGCTGTGCCTGTGCATGCACTGCACTACAGTACCGTACATACACATGCAGCTGTGCATGCACTGTGCACTACAGTACCGTACATACACATGCAGCTGTGCATGCACTGCACTACAGTACCGTACATACACATGCAGCTGTGCATGCACTGCACTACAGTACCGTACACTGCACTACAGTACCGTACATACACATGCAGCTGTGCATGCACTGCACTACAGTACCGTACATACACATGGAGCTGTGCATGCACTGCACTACAGTACCGTACATACACATGGAGCTGTGCATGCACTGCACTACAGTACCGTACATACACATGCAGCTGTGCATGCACTGCACTACAGTACCGTACATACACATGCAGCGGTGCATGCACTGCACTACAGTACCGTACATACACATGCAGCTGTGCATGCACTGCACTACAGTACCGTACATACACATGCAGCTGTGCATGCACTGCACTACAGTACCGTACATACACATGCAGCTGTGCATGCACTGCACTACAGTACCGTACATACACATGGAGCTGTGCATGCACTGCACTGTGCACTGGGCCTATGCTTTCGCCCATGAGCGTTCACACGGAGGCAGGGGGCTAGAAAACGGGACAGGAGTGTCGACACCAGGCACCTGGGCGTGTACACGGGCAGCAGGCAATACGTAAATCTCTCTACGGATTTCCGTAGGGAAGCTCTTTCCCACGTTGGGTCCTCCATAATAATAATAATACTAATAATTTTATAATAGCTATAAAGAGAACAAATTCTGCTGTCATCGCCACACTACAACAAAGTCATGAAGGTTTACCAAAATCGATTTTCTTGTCACAATCATCAGTGGAAAGCCGTGACTGAAGAATAACCATGCCAAATCAATAATTTATATACATTCAATAATGTGTTACGAGAACAAAACAAAGTGCTAAAAATAGAATGAGGGAAGGTGAGACGATAGAAGTAAAGTGAGAGCTAAGTGCAACAGGGGTGAGGAACTAATTGCAACGCTAGAACTATGTAGTGAGACAAACAATCATGCTGTGCACCTACGAAAACAATCTTAACGCAACTACATGTGTCTTCTGCTTACAAAGATCAGGCTTATGCAAACGAATACAAACAGCCTCAAGTACTTTCAACTGACTAGCGTACCGTGCACGACAAAGAACAGAAAAACTAAAATCATCATACACCTGCAGACACTTAGGGTGAGACAACAGATGAAGAAAAACGGCAGACTTCTTACGATCACAATCACCATCCGATTCCTCGTCTCCACCAACCGCAACCTCGTCCCCCGTCTCATCTTCCAACTCGTCCTCAGTGTCGTCCTCCGTGTCATTCTCCTCATCACCACCGATCGGTCCCAGGCTCGCTTCACGTTGCTGAACCTCTGTTCGTTGACTCCTCCTTTGATCTTGATGGTAATTTGTTACCATTGTTGTTGTTGTTGTCATTGTTGTTGTTCCTGTTGTTGCTAAATCTTCTGTTCCCAGTGTCTTCGCCGGTGCTTGACATCCAGTACTGTAATAATTCATTGAAGAATTAGCCGTTGATCGTCTAGGTCTTTGAATGTTGATCGTGTTGTTTTCTCTGTTGAATTCCGTTTCCTTCAGCCTTCTTTCTTCTTGTTCATGTTCAGTGCTTACCTCATCCATATTTGCCCGTTCCAGCGACACCACAGACTCAGCCCCAGCACTGCCGATGGCAGATGCAGGTGGCGGTTCTGGGGGAGGCAACGGCAACGATGGCGATGGGGGCATCACCATGATCACCTCGCCGCAGCGTCCACTTTGGTCTTGAGCTGGATGTTGTTGTGGTGTACTTTCTTGTGTTGTTATGGTGCATTGTGTTATAACGTTAGTGACAATGTGCACATTATCCATCTCCACGGCTCTCGATACGGGTAATGGAGGCACTATTGCCGTCGACGGCAATTGTGCTAACGATGGCTCTGATCGAGGGTTCTTAGGTGGCCTGCCGCGTTTGGGTCGCAGTGCCCGTGCCGAGCCAGTCAGCATGTGCAGTGGGACGTGCTGCTTGATACGTGCGTTCAGATGTTGAAGAGTCCTACCAACGTACCGACTACCGCATTGTCGGCACTCAAATTGGTATACCAATTTAGATGCGAGTTGGGTTGGTAGGACATCAAATCGATTTTGGTAAACCTTCACGACTTTGTTGTAGTGTGGCGATGACAGCAGAATTTGTTCTCTTTATAGCTATTATAAAATTGTTGTCTCCGCGTCGATTAAATACTAATAATAATAATCATCAACACAGCTCGCATCTTCCCTGAACCTGTTAGACAGGAGCAGAGTCGACGCATCTGTCAACAGTGTCAAGCCAAGTTAATCTATCTCCTGCAGCTTGGAGAGCGCTCTCCACGGAGAGATCCGCTGCCTTCAGGTCGTACCGAATCGTATCTATAGGACTTTTTGAAATATTTTTTTCGCATTCCAGATTTAGCCATGGCAACATTCAAGCCGCGCGAAACACAAGGTACACACCACGTGGAAAACAAAATGGAAAACACAGCTCCGGTTTGTGGCGTACGCGGTGGGCTGCGTCTCCAAAGCAACAAGGCATATGCGCATGCTTAGCAGTCGTGGAGAAATCACGCAGAGCGAAAAACCCAACAGCGCTGATTTTTACGTATGAAAAACACGTGCAGTTTCCACTTGAAGTACGTTATCTTCATACGTAATTACGTAGAGCGACACCTGCCTAATACTACTGGAGTACACGGTATGTACATGCAACACCAGTGGCACATAGTATGTGAAGATCTGCACAAGTGACACAATGAAATTACTTCAAAATACCTAAGGATACCCCCCCCCCCCCCCTGTTGGATTGCCACTAGATGTATACTGGGAGTTGTATATCACAGGTTCACTGTTCAGTGTCATAGGGATTGGCCGTGCACTATTCCAAGCCAGGCAGCATGTACCATATTTCCCCGATTGTAAGTCGCACTCGATTGCAAGTCGCATCCCCATTTTCAGGTTCATGTCATATCGTGTCAGCACAAGTACATAACCCCCCAAGAGTGTGCAACTGCCTGCACAACCTCTATACAGCGCTGCGACGGCAGAACTTCACATCACGTGACATGGTTCAACAGGTTACGCCGGCAAACAGTGCAAAGTGACCACAAGAGAGTTGAAGCCAAAGCTGGGTTGCGTACAACCCTGTATCTATCATGCACGGAGTGCAAGCAATGTGTACAGGTTCATCACGTGATGTGAAGTTCTGCCGTCGCAGACCCCATAGCTGGAGTTGCACTCTTGGGGGTTTTGTACTCTTGGTTTCAGTATATTCACTTTAGTAGTAAGCCATGCTGGATCGAAAGTCACACCTTTGTTGGCTCTGAAATTCAGTGTATTAAAAATAGTGCGACTTCTATTTGGGAAAATACGCTACATGTACCTGCGTACACCTCAGTACAGTACCTATAGCCGCTGTAAGCCATGCACTCGCGATAAGTCATGAAATTCAGGACTGTGAGTACGGCAGGACTTGCCGAGAGCAGACTGTCTATAACTAGCAGCGTTGCAGGTTCATATACCGTAAGTCTACAACTATTCGGCGCATATTTAGCTTCGGCTATCTTCGGCCTGGGCATTTTGGCCTAAAATTTGTTGGGGCCGAAATTTTGCTTTGCAATGTTCAGTGAGTGCGTTCGATTATGCACGCGAATCGATTCATGAATCAATTCGCGCTATTCACATCACCCCATGTGAATAGAGTGAATGGATTCCAGGGCTCAGGACATGAAAATCGAACGACTTGAATGCACGCGAATGGATTCATGAATCGATTCAAGTGCATAATCGAACGCAGCCACTGTGACAGTGTATGCAGGCAGCAGCAGTACAGGCTGACATTTTTAGTGCGGCCGAAATGTCTTTTAACCCTGGGAGGCCAAAATTCAAGCGCGCCGAAAATTTGTAGACTTAGGGTGCGTTTGGTTGGTACGATCTAGAAGAAGATCGAACAGCTGGTGCACATGGAGCAGCCTCATGCCAACCAAACGGTACTCCAGAAACAGAGCACATTTTTGTGAAAAATGTGCCAAACGTGGTGCATTCTTCAAAATGTGTATGGGTCACCATGGTCACTGTGTACGGTACGGCGAGTCCAACCCGAAAGCGTATGCACGTGATCATTTGGGACCAAAATCGATGTTCCCGCCAGGTTTCACTGTGAAAAAGTGAAACTGCTCGGTCTGCTTCAGCCTCGAGGCCGGAGCAAGCAGAACATGCAGTCCCAACCAAACGCGCTGTTCTGGTGAATCCTGTTCTAGTTCGTACCAACCAAACGCGCCCTTACAGAAGAGCAAACGTAGTCAGTGCAGACCTGCTTTCCCCTAAATAATTATACCGCAAAGATCAAAACCATTGATATCACAAAAATCAATTCGTTTACAAAGTTTCGGTCAATTTCCCTTATCACAATTGCAATCTGTACACCAAAACAGCACAGAGGCGTAAGTCAGTCTGATAGGCATGCATCTGAAAAATGCAGTGTGCTTGCAGAAGCAGTCATGGTATGGTCTATTACACTTCAATACTTCAACGGTGCAATGCACAACAATAGAACAAATGCATCAGCTGAATATGTACTCACAAAGCCTCGAACTTGCACATCCTCCAGTCCAACAACAAGACACCTTTGCCCGGTACTTCCAATACCTTATTACCTGGATTTCAGAGAACAGCAACAGCAGCAGCAGCATGGCAGAACTGGTGTCCAATTCGCTAAATACGGTCTATTCTTAATCAAAGCAGACGTGTCCACTTCGGCGATTAAGCAGAAGTACTTGCAGTTTCAGGGGATACGCCAACCAAACTTTTGGTCACAACCGAGAATCCATCATGCACACAGCAGTAGAAAACAGCTTTTCAGACCATCAAGAAGACCACATTTTGGGGTCCCTCGGGTGGTTAGCTTACACAGTGGACAACAACGTTTTTTTGGAAAACGAACAACAAACCACTTTCTCTAAATAGGAGTGTTTATTATTGCTTGTGTTGATCTTGCTGGTCCAGTGCTGTTTAAGTGTTTATGGAAGAATGACACAAGTCCCGAATAATCTCATTAATCTGTCCAGTGTCTGGCAGACTTGCAGGTCCAGCTTCCCGCCAACACACAGAAAGTCCTGAATTGGAGGTCAGCTTGGTGGGTGAAACTCAGCTACAAAACCCAACAAAGTCATGATCGCCCCCGTCCACCCAACGTGTTCTCTCTGTCCCATCCCATCCTCCAATTGAACAGTTCCTACTCAGCACAAGCAAAACAGTACAGGACATGGACCACCGAGCCACTTACTAGTTCGATCGATACGGTCTGTCTTGTCATCAGTGGCTGACCGGGCCCAGCTGAGATGGAACGGAGGCAGTCGCTCTGTTTCCGCGGCCATGGCCGTGGTCGTGCTTTGCTTGTCAGCACTGGTTTGGACTGCACTGCTGGTACAGGTGCTGCTGGATGGCGAATCAGGCGCCGCCGTGACAGAGTGATCACTCACAATGGTTGCAGATGAACTCGGGGACTGGGCCGGTGAGGATGTAGGGGAGGCTTTGCTGTTGCTGCTGCTCTCCCGAGCAACCACATCCACGGACATCCTACATGCCACACGTATCGCGACGCGGTTTATTTGAAATACACACCCGCACACCCACGCACGCAGATGCACGCGCATGCAAGCACACATGCACGCGCATGCAAGCACACACAAACGCATATACAATTTATACAGGCAAACATTTACTGCTTAAGCGAGAGTGCCAATATCGAAACACCATATTCGCACGCTCAGCAAGGTCATTGTCATCAATACTTAATATGCGAAAAATGAAATACATAACCGTAACGTTGTGTACAAAAGCCGCGGCTTATATGACTTTTTGGGGGAACTTTTGCAGGCTTCTATATGAGACAGGCTTCTTTCTATTCAAGACTACACAGGTATTTCTATGTGCAGTCGTTGCAAGTGAAATCCGACACTTGGCATAAGGGACTACACCATGCAATGTGCACCCCCTCCAGCCCTGCATACGTAGTACATGTGTGACATGCAACTGCTATCTGTCTCATGACAGAACTCGTACTCATCACAGTCAAGGTTCACAAGAAAGGTTCAAAGGTGCTGGCAAAAATGAATGGGGACTGGATACCAATACTCTGTACCATGCCTGTGAACGGTGTGTCCCCTATGGCAAGTGTAGGATTTCGCTGGCCACGACTGTATGTCAACACTAAAACTAGGCTTATGTGCCGACGGTGTATCTTGAAAATCAGGCTTCTATTCAAAACAGGCTTCTATTCAGAACAGGCTTCTATTCAGAACAGGCTTCTACATGAGACAGGCTTTAATACAAGACACTACGGTATATTGAACCCGCCCAGGGGTGGTATCATACTTGACGTCTGCACGCGTGCCAGCTTGTGCAGATGTCCGCTGGCGCCACACCAGGTCTTGTTGTTCAATATTTTATATTTCATAGGCACGGACATATATCCTTGAACATGGACAAGACACATATTGTCAAGAGTAAATAAGCTCCCAAGAGTGGGCAACTCTGCATATGGGATCTCCGACGGCGAAAACTCACATCACGTGTCTCAGGTACGTTTTGTACTACGTAACACTAAGGATAGCGTGCGCGCAATCCGACAATCTGCCACGATTATGCTGGCGAGTTGCATACGCGCAGCTCGGTGAGTTTCTGCCAGAGAGGGCTTTTATTATTACTCTGCTGCTCGCTGGAAACGTACAACTGGGACACTACACCACGTGATGTGAGTTTTTGCCGTTGGTGAACCCCAGGGTATCAGGAGTTGCACACTCTTCGGAGCTTATCATTATACTCTTGGGAGCTTATATGCATACTCTTGATATTATGTACACCCAAACTCACAAAAGTCAACATCATTTTCTAAGCAGAGTATCGTATCAGGAGTATCGTAACAGGAGTATCGTATCAGGAGTATCGTATCAGGAGTATCGTATCAGGAGGGCTTGACAATTTTTTTTAGGGAAGAATCTTGTGAAGCTACATATACAGCGCCACAGTTTGCCTCCATTAACTAATACATACTAGCCAGTTGCATCGGTCCTGCAGCTAATTGAGAATGACTAGGTGAAGTGTGCTGCTGGTGCTGTTGTTGTTGTGACTTTACCTTGCGTAGTGTTCTGCCCAGCGGTACAGGTTCTTGTAGGTGACCTCGTGACGTGCGATGGTGATCACGGCCGGATGGCCGTATGGCGCTGGTCGCAATCGGCACCCAGGCTTGTGCGCCAGCCAGTGCATCTGCTGGCACGACCTGTCAACACCCAGGAAAGCGCAACACATGCACTACAGGCTGTAATGGGCCAAGCGGTATTGCACACAACAAGGGTGTTACACCGCTTTAGCTGCGAAAATGTGGGTTTTTTGGAGGGGGGGGGGGGGGGAGAGGGAGGGGGCACCATGCTCTTAGCTTCAGCTCACGTCGCTCTAACCCGCAAATACTTCCTGAATCCAGTAGCTTCCGAACCAAAACATTCACCTAGAACTCACGCACTAAGCAGTACGGGCAATACCGTGAAATACAGCCCACACACACACGCGCGCGCACGCGCAATGACTGGCGGTTGGCTGCTCCTATGACATCAGCCCTGTGACGTGCAATGCAGACGCTCGCCCTGGGTGACCCTACTGCAAACTGCACACGCTGCACACATACTTTACCTGTTACAGTATGCTACTCTGAAACAGCGAGTGCAACGCGACAGCGGGCGCTCAGCAGTAGGCCTTGATGTACAGAAGCAACACGACGACGGCATAGGTGGCAGTGCGACTCGCTGGAGAAATACCGGGAAGGCCAGCAGAAGCAGCGACAGCAGTGCCACACACACACACACACACACACACACACACACACACACACACACACACACACACACACACACACACACACACACACACACACACACACACACACACACACACACACACACACACACACACATGCACACACACACACACATGCACACACACAAATATCACAGGTGCAGTGAAGCACACACGTGTTGACAACTCTTGCCTACATCGTCATAATTCTACATCCATACATGTGTAACCAAGAGTACATAACCCCCCAGAGTGTGCAACTCCACTATGGGTGCTGTCCCGACAGAATTTCAAGTTGACGTCATTTTGATGATGCAATGCGCACTGTACACGGATTATCAGACGAATCTGGAACCTGTAGTTGACCGAAGCCGATCGATCCTGTACAAATTATTGCAAAGAAAAACGTGTGATGCGTTGACACCCGTACACATGTTGTAAATCACTGGTGCAAGGAGCATTGCGTCATAATAATGACGTCAACTTGAAATTCTGTCGGGACAGCAGGGTATGTGGGAGTTGCACACTCTGGGGGGTTATGTACTCTTGGTGTAACACACAAGCACAAATACATACATGCGCACACACATACACACACACACACATACACACACATACACACACATACACACACATACACACACACACATACACACACAAACACACACAAACACACACATACACACACAATTGTCACACACACACACACACACACACACACACACACACACACACACACACACACACAATTGTCACACACACACACACACACACATGCACACGCACACTGTACTGTACTTGCTCACTGCCAAAACCGATCATGTGGGTCTCCCCGGGAGAGGGGAGAGAGACTCAAAAGGAATCTTGGAAAGATGACTCAATTGGCTATTAAACCGCCCAACGGCCGACAACCCCTGAAATCCCCAAACTATGGGTGGACTTGAAAATGATCCCACTTATGGCCTCACCACACCTCAGTAAGTGGGCGAGGACAATGTGCAGAAAAAGGATTGACGGCATCAGGGTATCCATTCCGGGATCCAACTGCAGTTACCCCTGCTCCCAGTGAAGGTAATACTTGCTACTAGTGTGGGTGGCTAAATCAGAGTGGATCTAATATAAGCTTCACTAGCACCATTGATTACACAAGAGTTGATCTGGCCAGAAGCACGCACACACACACACACACACACACACACACACACACACACACACACACACACACACACACACACACACACACACACACACACACACACACACACACACCAGGAGACAGAGTTAGGCTGCTATTCAATCTAACACCAGCACTCACCTGAACGAGGGGAATACGAACAAGATCTTCAGCCTTCTCATCGCCATGCTTTCCAGGCTGAGGAATTTCAACCCTATGCAAGAAGAATCAACAGTACTCAACATCAGTACCACCACCGGTAACTAAAATCATTGACAGGTAATGAACTCGGATGGAGAGCCACGGATATTTATAAAAAGTAAAAAGGACCAAGTGTTGTTGGAGTGCGCATCCAAGATGTGCTAGAGCTGTTAGCCAGTTAGTTGTAGAATGTCAGTACCGTCGGTCAGTGTCGTGCAATGTTATCGCATGAGCTGATTGTTTAGTAACTGGTGGTGTTAGCGGACATTATAGTGTAACTTGTAGTTCCTTGGTCCTTTTTACTTTTTATTGATAGATAACTTTACAATATGTAAGTTGACAAAATGCGCTGTGTACATACTCAAAGCTCAGGTGTGATATCAGTTCCACATGATTCACCAGGCGTTCATCAGAGAAAAGTTCTTCTTCGCAGGCGTGATTTTGATGTTCTCTTTCTCAAGAGATGACTTGTACAGAACCGTAGAGCGATCTCCCATCCGTCCCACCCCAAGG